>NC_050451.1:49009385-49134385 GCF_903995425.1 Onychomys torridus
GCCTCGGCTTTCGGTGCTGAGATTTCAAGTGTGCATCACCATGCTTAACTCCTGATTTGCAATAATTAGGTTCAGAGAAATACAACAATTTTAAATACCTGTATCTTTTTAAAGTTGAAAAGTATATTTGTTTAGGACTAAAATAATCTAGGAGGACTTCAGTTCCTTATAGGAAAAAAATTCATCTCTCCGAGATTGAAGTTACATCAAGCGTGATGGTAAACATCTGTAATCCCAGAACCTGAGAGCCCGAGGCTGGAAGAGTGTGAGTTTGAGTGTAGTCTGAGATAAATGACAGCTTTGAGGCAATTCTGGGCTCCACAGCAAAACTCTATCTCAAAAAAAGAAAAATGTTTTAAAAATTTTTTTAGGATAAAATTACAGTGTGCTTCACCTTCTGCTTCACACTCAACAGTATTTTTAGATTAAATGTATTTTCCCCAACTAGGACCTGCTGCTAGCCCTGAGAATTAGTGCTGGTTCAAGTACCACAGTGAAATTCTAAAGATACCAGAGGGATCCCCCACCCCCCCACCCCCCTCAACCTCCCCTACTCACCCCCCACCTCCACCCTCCACCCCTACCCCCCCCCACATCCTCTGCAGTGATGGATTTGCCTGACCCGAGGCCAGTTTATGAGTCCCACAAAAGCTTGCAAATCTACCATGATGAAGAAGAAAAGGACCCTGCTTGTTAGTCGGAGTTTTTGATCTCTAGAAAACAAAGTATTCACTTTCCTGCTCGGAATTCAAAGGTTCCTGGTTGGATTTTAAAAGGGATCAACCTCAGAACTGGTTCAGGACACTGAGCTTGGTGGGGCAGCTGCAGCAGACAGTTTTGCTAAGTAAATTGTTTCTGTTTCTGCTTTTGTTGTTGTTGTGTTATTTTGAGGGTGATGGAGCTGGTACTGGGGTGGCAACCAGTTTGGCAAATACTCTATCACCAAGTTACACCTCAGCATTAAGTAGATGGTTTCATTGGTTTAGGTTTGGTTGATTTTTTTCTTTTTTTGTTTGTTTGTTTGTTTGTTATTTTGTTGGTAGTGGAGCTAGTACCTGGGAAGGAAATAAGCTTGGCAAGTACTCTACCACTAAGTTAAACCTTAGCATTAAGTAGATTGTTTTTGTTATTGTTTGGTTTGGTTTTAATGCTTTTTTTTTTTTTTAATTTGGTTTGTCTGAGACAAGGAGTCACTGGTTAGGTTGCTCTTAAATTTATGGTAATCCTCCTGTCTCAGCCCTTCCAAGTATTGGGGTTGTTAATAGGAAGTTAATTGGGTTGCATTGCCAGGCCAGGACTTCCATTATTGATTTGTAACTAAGAAATAATTGTCGGAAAGAAATAGGGCATTTCCAGAACTGTTGGGTGAGCTCTGGTGATAGACTTCCCAAAGCTAAGTTGGTGGGCTCAGGACTGGGGACCACAAGAAATACTTAAGGAATGCCAAATGACTAAATGGATTTGGGGTGTATCCTAGCTTGCCTCTTCGTTGCTGTGATAAAGACCATGACCCAAAGCTTCTTTGGCTTACACATCACGGAATACGATCCATTATTCAGGGAAGTCAGGGCAAGAACCCAAGGCAGGAACTTAGAGGCAGGAGCAAATGCAAAGGCCATGGAGGAGTGCTGCTTACTGGCTTGTTCAACCTGCTTTCTTATTCAACATGGTACCACACAGTGAACTGGGCCCCCTCCCATCACTGAATAAGAAAATGCCCTCCAGGCCTGCCCATAGCCTGGCCTTACGGAGGCATTTTCTCAATTGAGGTTCCTCTTCCCAAATGGCTCTAGCTTGTGTCAAGTTGGCAAAACTAATCAGCACAGAACATAGCAAATCTGTGTAGTGGTGAAAATTTGATTCAATGTGTTCATTGTTTTTTTTTTATTTTATTTTTAAGTGTATTTATTTAGTGTGTGCACATGTGCCGCAGCACATGCGTGATCAGAGAACATTCTGAGGAAATAAGTTCTCTCCTTCCACTGTGTGGGTCCCAAAGATTAAACTCAGGTCAGTCTTGGCAGCAAGTATCTTTACCCACTGAGCAAACTCATTGGCCCTCTAGGTTTCCTTATTTTTATGAACAATGTGGTCACATAACTCTGAGACAGGTATGGGCATCTGGCAATCACTGCATGGACTTGACGAAACTGTTCTCATACCTCAGACCTCAGTTCCCTCATCCACTGGCTGATTTCTAAATCTCCAACAACTTGGAGAAGCTCAGTGCAGACTTTCTTCTTGTCTGTGTAGTGTGAATAGCCACTGAGCTGAGCTGAGATGCTGGGATCCCAGCCCTGGGCTTCCTCGGCTCAGGGGCCAGGATCACGCTGCTTAGTGTTTCCGAGCCTCGGGCTCCTCTGTAAAATGGGGAAATAGAGTTTGCTATGTTAGTCATTTCCATCACTGACAAAACATCAAGAGAACAACTTACAAGAAGGAAAAGCTTAATTTTTTTTAGATTTATTTATTTTATTTTATGTGTACTGAGTGTTGGGCTTCCCGGTGCATGCCCGGTGCCTATGGAGGCCAGAACAGGACATCAGATTCCCTGGAACTGGAATCTCAGATGGTTGTAAGCCAAACACTTGGGTGATGAGAACCAAACCTGGGACCTGTGTAAGAGCAGCCAATGGTCTTAACCACTGAGCTGTCGCTCCAGCCCTGTAGAAGGAATCTTTTTCTTGGTTCCCAGGCTTTGAGTTCAGGATCAGTTGACACTGATGCCCTGAGCTTAAGGTAATTTTCTAGCCTGCTGAGTGTCAAACACCACGATGCACTTGGTTGATGGAGATCTGTTACAGTTTTAACATTAAAACCAGCACAATTTGCCCGTGCTATGTAATCTTAAAAGAAGTGTGGTAAGAATTCAGTGTAAATATTTGTTTTCTGATGGTCTTTTTTAAAAAATATATTTTATTTTATTTTATTTTTATGTGCATTTGTGTTTTTGCCAGGGGTGTCGGGGTCCCCTGAAACTGGAGTTACAGACAGATGTGAGCTACCAATGTGGGTGCTGGGAATTGAACCCAGGTCCTCTGGAAGAAGAGTCAAAGCTCTTAAGCCCGGAGCCATCTCTCTAGGCCTTTTCTGATGGTCTTAAGCTATTACTGTGAAGGGATTGTTTGACCCCCAAAGAGGTCACAACCCACAGGTTGAGAACCACTGCTCTATACAAATGAGAGACTGTCTCAAAAGAACATTTTTACAAATGACACCTGAGGTTGTCCTCTGGCCTCCATACACATGTACATACATATGCGCTTGAACACACACATGAATAATAAAAATACTAATTTTAGTGAGTTGGGTATGATAGGGCATATCAGTAATCCCAGAACTTGAGAGGCCTAAGCAGGTTGATTGTGAGTTTAAGGTCAGCAAAAAGACACTCTCCCCTCCAAAACACAAGAGTGTGTAAAAATAATTTGGGGGCTTGAGGTGTAGGTCAGTGGTAAGGAGATGGCATAGTTTGCATGAAACCCTGGATTTGATCTCCTGCACAGAATTCATTAAAATAATGATAATTTTAGTCTTATAGAATTATTATAAAAATAGACTATAGGACTCCCCTATATGCTTCTCAAAGCTTCCCATAATATTAGCAGTTGACAGGCCAAGCCATCAATGTGTGTGTGATGTCAGCTGCTCATCTACAGCCTCATTGAGAATCCACAAGGACGTCAGCATGACCACTCCCTGGTTCAGCAAAGACTATAAGTCACTCAGAAAACGTAATGTTTGATTCCATCAGAGGAGGGCTCATCTGTCCTCCAGAGTGTCTGTCTGGGAAGACTGACCTGGTCAAACTCATCCAGGGGCCCTCTTCTCCTGGCACCTTCTTTCTAGCCCTCTAACCTCTACGATGCTTCTAATAACTCTGAGGCAATGACTTCAGTAAACGGTACATTGAGGGATGAGCCTGGAAATGCCCAAGCGACAGACAAGGGAGATGAGGCAGGGGTGGAGGTGGGGGTGGTATATGAGGATTTCTGTCTTAGAACGAATGCTTTCAAGGATACATATGTCCTAGAGTGTTCCAACGTCCAGCAGAGAGCTATT
Source organism: Onychomys torridus (assembly GCF_903995425.1). Classification (NCBI taxonomy): domain Eukaryota; kingdom Metazoa; phylum Chordata; class Mammalia; order Rodentia; family Cricetidae; genus Onychomys; species Onychomys torridus. Next base: position 49,013,448 of record NC_050451.1, read on the forward strand.
TGTGCTGAAAGCGTGTCTAGAAGCCCGAGTGTTGGAGGCAAGGACACAGGAATAAGGGTGTCCTTGCCTCTCCTTTTCTGCCTTTCCTTTCTCTGTTTCTCGTTTTCCTTCTCCTGTCCTCTGCAACATTAAAGAATCAAAATAAACAAATTCCTAGTAGACAGGTATGGCAGTGGATGACATCAAGACAGAGACTCTTGGGATGGATAAAATGGCTCCATGGATCAAGGCACTGGCCACCATGACCCGAGTTCAATCCCTTGGACCCACACGGTAGGAGAGGATAGACTCCCCCTAGTTGTCTTCTGACCTCCACATTTATGCCTTCGATCTCATGTGTGCTCCAGGCCCCAACCCCAACACACAGAGAAAACTGGAGGTCCTGTGTGGTGCCGATGCTCAGGTGTGCCCCAGCCCCCCACCCCAACACAGAGAAAGCCAGAGGTTCTGTGTGGTGCCGATGCTCAGGTGTGCCCCAGCTCCCCACCTCAACACACACACAGAGTTAGAGGTTCTGTGTGGTGCCGATGCTCAGGTGTGCCCCAGCCCCCCAACTCAACACATAGAGAAAGCCAGAGGTTCTGTGTGGTGCCGATGCTCAGGCACTGTCTTATGACTGTTCTTAAGACTTTTGTTCATACTTTTTCATCACTTGCTGATTCCAATTTCAAAAGCAAGAAGCTTTTTCTAGGGCTCAATCTCCAGCACTCAGAGGCAGAGAAGTGGTGTCTGCACTGCCCCCCACCCCAGGTCCGTAAGTTTTTTTCCCCAGAAGTACAACCTTGCTGAAGCTATAGGGCACGTGAGTTACTTGCTCCCTGTACTTCTCACCCAAATTACATTCATCACTGGGGGTTTACTTCTTCCAGAAATGATCTGGCTACCTCATGCCACCTCTTGCAGTGATTCAGTGCCAGAAGGTCTGAAATGGGCCTCCCAAATGGAGCACAGAAATGGAGGTTCACCTTTAACCCTCTGCTCTCTGGCCAGTGGCCTTAGGAAAAAAAATGTTTACTCAAGTTTCTCATGTGTCAAATGGAATAGCACCTGCTTCTGTGGGTGCCCTGAAGTTGATAGCACACACTTGAGAAGAGCCTAGACCAAGGTCATCCGAGAGGTCTCTTCCAACACCATACTCTGGAGGAGGAGCGGGAACTTCCCACTCTGTATCAGTGAACCCTCTCTGCTCCATCCCAGCCAGTGTTGATCACCCAGTGAGGTCATGACTTTCATTCTCACTGCTCAGATTGAAGCTCAGCTCCCATGGCAATGGAACTTCTGTCCCTGGCTGAAGTCAGGCATATCCACAGCCAGGAGGCCATTTCCCCCATACCTGGCACACAGGACAGGCCCACATGTGAGGAATAAAGAACAGGTGACTGTGAACCCTACATCCTCTGTCAGAACGGGAAAAGAAGGAGAACAGCTGTCACCCAGCACCCTCTGTCTTCCAGGTGTGCACCTTGTTATATAAAATATATATTATAGGAAAAATGTATCTTGTGTAAGATTCAGAGTGGGGAGGTGTGGCTCAAAGGTCTAGTGGGCAGGAGGGCCTGGAGTCCATCCCCTTGCAAGAAAGAGAGAAGGAGGGAGGGAGAAAGAGAGAGAGAGAGAGAGAGAGAGAGAGAGAGAGAGAGAGAGATTAAGAGAGAGAAACATCTCAGTGTGCCGGCCACAAATGCATTTGCTTAGGTGGGTTTTGCTCAAGCTGAACAACTCTGAGTATGCCTTGGTCTCTGTAAGTTTCTGCACATTCCTCCATTTCTGGGGCCTTCAAAGGCTCTGAGCATGGCTTAGCTGACACCATGGTCTGGGTTCAGAGACTGAGATGCCAGCCCTGGGTTCTGGGGCTGCAGTGTGCTGCACCAGATGACATTCTGACTGGTGTACCTACCTGGCTGTGGCTCTCCCTGCTTTAACCTTTCAGCTCCTGACGAATGCTGTCTTGGAATTAAGGCTCTGGGCCCTTGCCAAAAAACCCTATTTCCTCCCCAAATCTGGATGACTTTGTAACCACACAGAAGATGTAGCAACAGGAAGCCACTAGGTGGAATGAGACCACAGGAAGGGAAGAGGAAAGAAATCTGGTGAATACATTATGACAGAACCACCCACCTTCCCAAAGCCAGTAAGTCAGGAAACCTGTTCCTAAGCTGTCTTCTCAAGGCTCTTTGCAATTTTGAAGGTATAGCCACCACTTCAGGGAAAGTAGAAAGTCCTGGCTAGTTTTAGGTCAACTTAACAAAACCTAGAGTCATCTTAAAGGAGGGGACCTCAACTGAGGAAATGCCTCTATGCAATCTGGCTATCAGGCATTTTCTTAGTTGGTGATTGATGGGGAGGGCCCAGTCCATGGTGAGTGGTGCCATCCCTATGCTGGTGGTCCTAGGTCCCATAAGAAAGCAGGCTGAGCAAGGAATGAGGAGCAAGCTGGTAAGCAGCACTCCTCTATGGCCTCCGTATCAGCTCCTGCCTCCAGGTTCCTGGCCCATTTGAGCCCCTGTCCTGACTTTCTTCAATGATGTGGAAGTGAAAGCCAAATAAACCCTTTCCTCTCCAACTTACTTTTGGTCATGGTGTTCCATCACAGCGATGGTAACTTGATAAAAATAGTGACTTGATAAAAATATATAAATCCTATTGCCTCCTGGGCCGCAGAACCCACCCAACTAGCTGGTGGGAGATAACCGGTGGAGACCTGATTTATACTGAAAGGTATTGATTAGGGCTTTCATTCACAACTGTGGCATTGAGATTATACTGGAAGACTTTGCCAGGGTCTTTGAATGAAGTATAAAGCTTGACCCTTTTAGGGAAAAGAAACATGTCCAGAGAAAGTACCAACACTGCCCTTTCTGTGTGTCCCTCTAACTAGGCTCATTTGAGGACTCAGAGGACACAGTGGCCTGTTAGCAGGCCTAGGTAGGAAAGGGCAGGGTAGAGGCAAGTGTGTGAAGAGCAGCTCTGTGAGACTATCCCTGCCTGGAACTGGCCAACAGCTCCCATTTCCTGTAGCACCAATTGTTAGAGGGGCTTATTAACGAAAACAAACCCAGAGCCAGGTATTGGGGTGAATGCTGGAAGATCAAAGAAACAGAACAAGCCACAGCCACCTCACCTCGCCAATTCCTCTGCTGATCTCTTTTCCTCAATCTGGAAGCCTTTGTGTTCTCATCCAAATGGATCTCAGCTGAACTGCTGCTCAAAAGCCTAAAAGCTTAACAGGTCAAAAGCTTCTAGTTTCTGGTTTTCATGCCTTATATATCTTTCTGCTTCCTGCCATCACTTCCTGGGATTAAAGGTGTGTGTCGCCATACCTGGCTGTTTCCAGTGTGGCTTTGGACTTACAGAGATCTGATTGGATCTCTGCCTCTAGAATGCTAGGATTAAAGGTTTGTGTATCACCATTTTCTGGCCTCTATGTCTGTTTAGTGGCTGTTCTGTTCTCTGACCCCAGATAAGTTTATTAAAGTGCACAATATATTGGGGAACACAATATCACCACATTTCCCCTTTTTTTGTCTAAAATTTTAAAAAAGCTTAGACCCAATACAAGAAAAACTATATCCAATAAGTATATACAATATATACAGTCAAGAATTACATTAACAATGTCTAGTCCATTAACATTTGACAGATTCAGACAAAAAACTCCATTAATATATAACAATGTTCAGTCCATTAACATTTGACAAATTCAGATAAAAATTTCATTACTTATCCTATTTAAAATAAGTAGTTCCTTTTTAAAAGTAGATTCAATAATCTCCCCTTTTATCTTATCATATCCATAGTCTCTTTTTTTTTCTGAGTAGATCCAAAAAAATCTACCTTTTATTTTATCATTTCTATATTTTCCTTCCTCCCTTCTTCCCTCCCTCCCTTCCTTCCTTCCTCCCTTCCTTCCTTCCTTCCTTCCTTCCTTCCTTCCTTCCTTCCTTCCTTACCTCTTTCTTTTCTTTTTCTTTTATCATGCATGTGTGATATATGCATGTTTATGTATTGTTGTTGTTGGTGGTGGTGGTGGTGATGGTGGTGGTGGTAGTGGTGTGTGTGTCTGTACACGAACGTGTAGGCCAGAGATCAATGTTGGGTGTCTTCTTCTATATCTCTAATGGTGGTTTGAATAAAAATGGCCCCTATTGGCCCATATGGAATGGCACTATTAGTATGTGTGACTTTGTTGGAGGAAATGTGTCACTGTGGGGGTGGGCTTTGAGGTTTCAGATGCTCAAGCCAGGTCTACTGGCTCCCTGTCTCTTCCCGCTGCTCTTAGATCCAGATGTAGAATTCTTTGGCTACCTCTCCAGCACCATGTCTGCCTGCATGCCACCATGCTTTCTACCATGCTGACAATGGACTAAACCTCTGAACTTTAATCCAGTCCCAATTAAATGTTTTCCTTTATAAGAGTTGCAGTGGTCATGCTGTCTCTTCATAGCAATAGAAACCATAACTAAGACATCTCCCTATCTTTTAAACCCCCAGAACTGAGAACCAAACTCAGGGCCTTGTGCTTCCTAGGTAAGCACTCTACCATCGAGCTAACTCTCCAGCCCCTCCACCTTATTTTTTTGAATAAGAGTCTCTTACTGAACCTGGAGCACACCAGTTTGGCTAGACTGGCTGGCTGGTGAGCCCTGACTTAAGCATGTCTTTGCCTCTGCCCTCAGCACTGGGGTTACAGACATGCCAGATTTTGTGCGGGTGATGTGGATTTGAACCAGAGTCTTCATGCTTATGTGGCAAACAATTTACACATGAAGCCATCTCCCAGCTCTTTTCTTCTCTCCTTCTTTACTGTGCTAGTCATTAATTCCAGACATTAGGCAAGTCCTCTACTGAGCACGCTTGTGATTGTTCTTACTTTCATGGAGGCAAGTCTACCAGGAAATTATGAGCTTCCATTTAAAGACAGGAACTGATGCTTATACTTGCTAAGGTGATAGATACAGAAACATGCAGTCTATACTCTGATCTTCTGATCTACAAAGCTTTAGAAAGAGAAGAAAAATACATAGGCCTCTGTGATAATCCACATAGATAAACACAATTTGAAAATAACTTCTAGAACATTTTTATTTATGATGTCATTCTGGAAAGTCAGCAGAAATTTTTAATAATTGCCCCAAACTTTCTTTCTTGTTACAAGTATTTTTTTTAAAAACATTATGTTGTACATTTAATTAGAATGTATTTTTGTCCCTGGAGGTTTTCCACTGTGCTTGACTGCATCCTGTATGCCCTAAAGCTCTCTACCTGCGATAGCATTTACATTTCACGCGCACACACACACACACACACACACACACAGAGAGAGACAGACAGACAGACAGACAGACAGACACAGAGAAACAGAAACAAAGAGAGTGAGTCTTAACTTCTCCTCTTATTTTGAGCATCTGTACAGTTTCTAGTCTTAAAAGACTATATCCAGACACTGAATGTTTTTGTCCTAGAAAAATGACTCATTTCACATGCCAGTAGGAAGGGCATGTTTTGGGATTCTTGGTGTGTGTCAATGACTTCTCTCCCTAAAGATTTCTAGAGCAATCCTCACTGCCAAGAGAGACAGAGAGCCCTGAGAAGGGAGTCAGAGGAGACCCATGGCAGCAGGGCTGGACTCTGGGCTGTGCACGGGGCCATCACAGGCTCAGCCAGCTCCTCAAACTATGGCATTTTCTCTGTCTCAGTCTCAGCCACATCAACCCACCCCACTTAGCCCATGTCTTTCACCTAGCCATGGTATTTTAAAATTGTAGTAAATACACATAATGTAATTTATCATCATGGCCATTTTAAGTGCAGAAATACACTCACAGAGTTCAGTGCCCATTATCATGTCCATTGTCTGAAATGCTATATCCGCTAAATGCTTGATCACCCCTCTTTTCCATGCAGGTTCACGATACTGTTCCACTCTCTGATCTGCAAAGTCACAAGGCATGTGTCTTCTGAAACTTGCTTGTCTCCTTTAACAGAATGTCCTTAAGGTGGTAGCCTGTCAGAAGGTTCTTCTTCATTGGTATTCTAACTGCCTGATATTAGCTTTCTGTGGCTGTATCACATTCTCAAGACAATCAAGTATAAAGAGAAAAGGGACTGGGGCTCTGCTGGTAGACTGACTATCTAGCATGTGTGAATCCCTGAGTATCCAACACTGGGTAAAACAAACAAACAAACAAACAAACAAACAAACAAACAAAAAACAGGCTTGCTTCTAGCAGGGCTCTGAAACCAACCCTTTAACATACAGGTCTTTGGAGGAACACTTCTGACCCAGCCTTTAGTGTACAAGTGTTTTATTGCTGTGTCTGTCTGTCCATGGCTATTTGAGTTCCTTCTGTCTGCTAGCTACTGTTAGAATGCATGAGTGGCTTCAAACACTGGGTCAAGACCCTGCTTTCAAGTCTTTGCGTTTTTTATTGTGTGTGTGCATATGCCTTTACTATGTAGGGGACAGAGGACAACTTATAGGCATTCCCTTTTTCTACTACATGGGGCCTGGGGATCCAACTCTGGTGGTTGAGGTTGGAGGCAGGCACCCCCACCTGCTGAATTTTGTTTTTTTTCTTTTTTCTTTTCTTTTCTTTTCTTTTTTTTTTTTTATGTGTGAAATATACCTAGAACTGCTGAATCATGTGGTTGCCCACCTTTTAAAATAACAAAGCCTTATATTTGCTGTTGTATTCCTTTGCCCAGAATGAAGCATACCTTTTCACTGTGTATGTTTTTTCATTAGGATCATCACTACTGCATAAAGGCTCAGAAAATAAACTTGAAAGTGTCTGAGGAAATCTGCATCACTGTTGCCTTTGTTCTGAACCCAGTTACTTCTGTGTTCAGTCTTACAGAGGAAGGCTTTGTTTCTTTCCCCAGAAATGAGTGCATTATATCAGAGTACAAACTGAAAACTAGAGTTAAAAGGAAATCAGCTGGCTATTTTAGTTTGTTTCTGTTGCTATAACAAAATGCCCGAGACTAGGTACTCTATAAAGAAAAGACATTTATGTGGAGACTAATTTTTGTGGCCCCGACATGCTCAGCTTTGGTGAAGCCCCTGACTGCCTTTCATCATGGTGAACGACATCATAGTGAGAAAAGATGGCCTCCTGCTCAGTCTTGGGTATTTTGTTATAGCAACAGAAAATAGCCTGCTACAACTAGCCCCTCTTTCTACTTCCTCCTCCAAAGCAGTTTCAGCTTCTGCCCTATGCCTGTCTTAAATGGATGCTGTCTTCCTTTCTTTGGTAAACCCCACCTATAACTTTAAACTCTTGGAAATCTGATTCATACAACAATACTGATATTACATGTTCTCATGTAACTGGACAACCAAAGCAGTACCTAGTCCTCTTCTGGTTCAGAATAGACCCAAAAGGTCAGGACCCAATTCCAGGCCTGGCTACCCCAACAACGGGGCCCACTTTACCAGGCCTCCAGGATGGTAAGGGTTAACCTAAATCCTAGCTGGCCCTGTGGGTCTCTCAGCTCTCTCCTCCCAGACTGCCTCAGTCACAACCATTTCTTCCATTGGTCCTACACAACATGGAAACCCTCAGGCTGCCTCTTTGTTTATGGGTGGGGTTTACATTCCTTGGGGGCTAGTCACCATCACATCAGAGCTCTCTCATGAAGCACACTGCTCGCAGCCCTTCCCGGTAGAGACACTCATGAAAACCATGAACAATAAACAAGTGACTCTCATGAAATAAACATCCAGGCCCGTGCCCTCCCTCACCACCCTGTCCTTCCTGCCTTCCTCAAGCTTCCCAGATCTCTCTCCACACCACTGGTACACTAGAATTCTCTTGTTGCCATGTACTTCCTTATCTAAGTTGTTTGGTCCATGCTACCAAAATGTCAAGAGCAAGACTGAATTAGAATCTTGCAGAGACTCTCAACTCTTCAACCAACCTCCCCTCATTTGTTTTTTTATGATAGAAAACCATTTGATGATCTGGTCCCTCCCACCAAAATCAGTAAGATGTTAAACATGTCTAAGAGGGGCATTAACACGCTAACTCAAAAAAAAAAAAAATCCTTAAAATATTATACAGCTTAACACTTGGGTATTGCCCTTCCTAACAAATCACTTATAAAAACATGCTAAGCATATTATTATAGCTTAATTAGGATCAACTGTAAAGAATTCCTTCCCCTATAGGTAGATTTATTATATAACCAAGATCCTATAGTCTTGTACACAATACTTCCCCAGTAAATGCTAATTCAATAAAACTAGACAGAGTCATTTTTTCATGGCTTAGTTGTTTTCCAATGGTCTGTTTCACTGTTTGGTCACTTTAATAAACCTTTCCAGCCTGATACACACACCCCTCCCATCAGGGTTGATTGACAGATAGTCTGAGCAATGCTTAGACAGATGACCAGAAGACCTTACTTTTATCTGCATTTATTTTATGCTGAATTTATTCCCATACCATAAGTTTTTGTTTCGGTTTCTTCTGGGATATCTTTTTCTTCCGTGCAACCTCCTCTTCTGGCTTTGGAACAATTTGTTCCTTTTCAGTGAGGATCCTCTCAATGTGGCAGGAGAGCTCATGGATGGGTTAATCCAGCCATGAGCTCTGTAAGTACGTCTGCGCATCTCAGGTGCTTCGTTCACCTGGATGTGTCCAACTAGAGAATCTACATCTAAACCCTTCAGTTCAGCATCACTCTGTGTTTTTAAACATGTGCAACAAAAATCCAGCACTCCTTTTAGGCTGCTGGCCCTGTGTCCAGCTCCATTGTTTGGCCTGGGCGCACCTACCGACTCCACCATTATACCGCCAGTAAGGCACGCATGGCTTCTGCAAAGTAACATCTTTCAGATAGTTGGTGGCTTTTCGGATATGCACACCCTTGATGGCCAGGGCAGTTTCATTGGTGTTCTTAAAGTGAACCCGAAGATTTGAACCTCTTAATTTGCATGATTTTGTAGGGTTTTCTGGATCAAGAGAAGAGCGAACCATCTTCACAGGTCACCTCAGGCCGCTTACAGGAAGAGCCCTCTCCTCATTTTTTTTTTTTTCTTGAACAGAGGATCGAACCCAGGGCCTTGCACTTGCTAGGTAAATGCTCTACCACTGAGCTAAATCCCCAAACCCCGTCTCCTCATTTTTAAAGCCTCTGCTCAACCATATTAGATATCATGTCTGTGACACTGGTTATCTGTGTGTATGCACCAAGGATTTGTGTTTCTGCTTCAGGTCTGGAGTCTTTCTGGGAGTAGCAAGCTGAGGAAAAAAGCTGAGGTTGATTAAGTCTTCAAAGACAGCCAGGGGGTTGAGTAGGACAGCACCGAGGTGTGCCCCAGTGCTATGGCGTGGGTGTGGTTTGTTTTGAGTCATGCATGGAAGGCCTTGTGTTCACTGTGGTGCTGTTAAGGTAGTGAGACCTTTAAGAACTAGTTTTAAACCGGGCCCAGTGGTGCTGTAATCCCAGCCACTTGGGAGACTGAGGCAGGAAGATTGTCAGTTCAAAGATCTCCTGAACTGTATACAGAGTTCAAGGTTAGCTTGAGCAGTTTAGTGGGCTATAGCTCACCAATGGGATACTTCCTAATGTGAGTGAAGTCCTATTTTCCGTTGTAAGCATTGCAAAGGGCAAGAGGAGGAGTCATTATCTGGTGAGAGAGACATGATTCGTTGGGGATTATAGATGTGAGTGGATCATCGAATTTTTATGGTTGTGGTGGTTTAAATGAGAATGGCCCCCATAGGCTCATTGTTTGAATGCTTGGTCCCAAGCTGGTAGAACTGTTTGGGAAGGATTAGAAGGTGTGGCCTTGTTGGAGGAGGCATGTCACTGGGAGTGGGCTTTGAGATTTTAAAAGACCACCTCATTCCCAGTTAGCTCTCTCTGTTTGAATCATGGTTGTTGTCTCAACATGTAAGATCTCAGCTACTGCTAAAGCACCATGTCTGCCTGCCTGCCTGCTACCGTGCTTCCCACCACAATGGTCATGGTCACCTCCTGAAGCTGTAAGTCCAATAAATTCTCCTATAAGTTTCCTTGGACATGGTGTCTTACCATAGCAATATAAAAGTAACTAACACAACAGTTCTCTGGTAAATTCTTGTGAGAGGGAGTTGTGAAGTGGGTGAGCCTAGATCCCTGCCCTTTTATTATATGGAAATATCAAACCAGAAAAGAAATAGACCCCACTTAGGTTTTTCAGTTACATGATAACATGTAATGTCAGTGCCATCATGTGAGTGTGATTTCTGAGAGTTTAAAGTGATAGGGTTTACCAGAGAGGGAAACAGCATCAACTTATCTAGCAGGCAGGTGCAGGACAGAAGCAGAAACACTGGAACCCCCAGAGAAAACAGAGGTGCAGAGAGAAGGGCTGTCCTGCCTGTGCTCATCTGCTATCACTTCATGCTGGTCACTGAAGTGCATTTCCATCTGCAGGGACCCATCCCTCAGTGGGTCCAGAATGAAATGGAACAACACAGAATAGAGTGTCCAGAGGCATCTATCTGCTGTCAGCACTAGGCGGCACCTTCTTTTCACTGTCCTCTATGTGTCTTTGTATTCTAAGATGAAATTCCTGTGTGACTGTAGTTGTGGTCAGAGGTTTGAGAAAGATCCTCACATCTGTCCTTTTTTTCCCCTCCAGAACCTTCCTGTTAAGTCATTTGGAATCTTGTACCTATGATGGTTAATCTAAATTGTTGATTTGATAAATTGTGTGGGGGCTGACAAGCCCAAAATCTGTAGAACAGACCTTCAGTTGGAGACTCAGATGAATGTCAATTTTGAAGTCTTGATGCCCAGATCCTCTCCTTTGTGTACTGACAATCTTTTAAGGCCCTGAACTGACTGGATGGTGTCTACTTACACTATCAAAGGCCATTTACTTTAAGTCTGTAAGCTTAAATGTTAATTCTATCTTTTTAAAAAAACTGCTGGCAGCATCTTAAATGGTATTTAACCAAACCACTGAGCATGGTGGCTCACCCAAGTCGACACACAAATGGCCACTGCCGGAGTCCCACTTGGGAGCTGGCAAGTCCTTATCTGAGCCTTTACATGTTTGAGTCCATTCCTGCAGTAATTCTGGGAAGAGATGGAATCCTCATTTCAAAGATGAGAATACAAACACTCACATGGATTAGGAGACTTGCTCCAAATCACTCACTTCAGAAACAAAGTCCAGATCATGACCTGTAGGCCTCAGGTGCTTCCTGCAGTAGCCCTGGGAGGCCTACACTGTGAGTGGACAGGATTCCTTCAACAGCTAAATGTCCAGACTGGGTGTGCCTAGCCTTTGAAAGCCAGGCAGCTCTCTGTTGGTGTATTTCTTTTCACCTTGTTGAGGAAAGGACCCAGGTGTCTTAGTCACTTTCCCATTGTGATAAAACGCCATGACCAAGGCAATTTATAAAAGAAGGTGTTTAAGAGGGTTTACAGTTCCAGAGGATTCGTGTCCCTGATGTCAGAGCAAAGGCATGGCAGCAGAGCAGCTGGGAGCTGGGATCTACAACCATGAGGCAGAGAGAGGGAGAACATGGGAATGGTGCAAGTCTTTTGAAACCCCAAGGACACACCTCCTCCAGTGAGGCCACACCTCTGACTTCCAACCACTCCAACAGTGGGGACCAATTATTGAAACGTATGAGCCTACAGAGGCCAGTCTTATTCAAACCACTACGCCAGGGTTTTGCACAAGCTGGCCAAGCCCTTGCAGTGAGCTGAATTCCAAGCCTCAACTAGGTTTCAACCCCGGTTGTGTCAACCACATGTGCAGCTGAGAACCTGGAGCCATTTGTGTAACTATTCTCCGCCCCCATTTCCCCACTGTAAAAATGAAGCTAACAATAAAATGTTTCCTGTAGGACAATTTGAACAATGAGATGAAATTGCAACCTGGTAAATAACACCCCAAACTACAGCTCTGTGCTAGCAAAGAAACAGTTCGCAATGGCTCACACCAGTTCATTTGGGAGAAAATGAAAATAGCCATTTTTACAGCTGAAAGTTCAGTCTGGCTTCAAGATCAACACTGGCCCCTGTGCTTATGTGCGTTTATACTCAATTTTCCCAGATCCAGTTCCAAGGATTGAACCCAGGGCCTGTGCCCTCTAGGCCAGCTTCCTCTCTCTGAGCTGTATCCCTGCCTGTTGGCTCCTTTAATTGCTTTTCACAATTTGCTTTTTGTTCTGATTTTAGTTCTGCTTGCATTCCCAGAAGGCAACACTTCTTGTGAGGTTCAGTTCTGTAAGAGAGTAGAATCTGAACTCAGCCACCTTGACACTGACAGCTTCAAACATCAGCTGTGGCTCAGACCGTGAGATGGAACCCACAGCCAATGCTGCTTGGGTCACCAAGAGCCTGAGACTAGATAGTCCAGGGACCTAGGGGAAAACCAAATAATACTGTTCTGCTAAAGGAACCTAGCAATAAAATCACACACACACACACACACACACACACACACACACACACACACACACAGAGCTGTATGTTTGCTCAGGTCTCACAACACTGTAATCAAGTCATAGGCTGGGGGACAGGAAGGTGATGCAATGGTGAAAGTACTTGCCTTCAAGCCTGACAACTGGAGTTCTATCCTAGGATACATACGCTAGACGAGGCAACTCAGTAGGAGGAAAAGGGTCCCAAGAGCAGGCAAAAGAGTTAGAGATCCCCTACTCCCACTGTTAGGAGTCCTAGAAAAACACCAAACTACACAACCTATAAGGTATGTGCAGAGGACCTAGGTCAGACCCATACAAGCTCTGTGATTGCCGCTCTAGCCTCTGTGAGCCACTGTGAGCCCCACTTAGTTGATTCTGTGGGCTGTGTTCTCTAGGTATCCTCTACCCCTTTGGCTCTTACAATCCTTCCCTTGCCCTTCTGTGGGGTTCCCCTGGCTCTGCCTAGTGTTTGGCTGTGGGCCTGTCTCTGCATCTGCTCTAATCAGTTGCTAGATGAAGGCTCGCTGATGACAGTTGGGCTAGGCATTGATCTATGAGTGTAGCAGAATATCATCAGGAATCATTTCATTGACTTTTTTCCCTCTGTTGTGTTTGGGTCTATCCTGAGTCTTCGGGCTGTCCAGCTTCTGGTTTCTGGCCATAAGGAGAGACAGAAAGGGTGTGGATCCAGATGGGAGGAGGGAGAGAGGAAGAACTAGAATGAGTGGGAGGAGGGGAACCATTATCAGAATATATTGTATGAAAAAAAAAATCTATTTCCAATAAAAGAAAACAAAACAGAAAAGATTTAGTTGCTTCATAATATCTAAGTTATACCTCAACAATTAAAAAAAAAAAAAAAAAAACCATGCCCCAAGACTAAGACAGATAAACTACCTTGTTCTAAGGCATATAGCTACTCAGTTACGATTATCATAACTCAGCTCTGATGCCAAAACCTGTGCTCGCCTTCCTAAGACTGACTGGGACATGTTGCTGTTACAAGTAGACTTCACTGTCATGTCAGTTGGATTTAGAATCACCTAGGAGACACGCTGACTTGCCTGTGAGGGTATTTCTGGGGGTGATTGACTGATCAGTCTCCTTACACTCCTGAATAAAAATGAATCCCTCCTCCCTTCCATTGCATCCTGCCTCTCTCCCTCCCTTCTCCTCCCCTCCTCTTCTCTCTCTCTCTCTTTCTTCCTACTGTTTGTGTTTGTGTGTGCATGTGCATAAGTGTGTGTGTGGGGGGGGGCACGCCCTGGCTACCCTCAGGTGTCTTTTCTGGATCAATCTCCACCTTAAAAAAGTTCTTTAGAAGCAGGATCTTACTGAACCTGGTGCTCATAGATTCAGCTAGGCTAGCTGGCCAGTGAGTTTCACAGATCCGCCTGTCTCTGCTACCTCCTCCCCAACCTCCCCAGGCTGGGATTACAGGCAGTCACCGCTTGACTTCTTATGTAGAGTCTATGCAAAGTCAAATCCTTGTGTTTGTGCAGCAGGCACCTTCAGACTGAGCCATCATCTCCCCAGCCACCCCCACCCCTGTTTAAGATCCTTCTTGTCAGAGGTTTAGTCACATCAAGGAGAGCAGTAACTCCACAGCAGGTGAAACTTACAGAGTGCCCTGTTTCAGAGAGTGCTAGTCAACACCTTTATTACTTGTAAACATTACCAGGTTCACTTGCAAACATGTTCAGGGAGCGGTTGGCATATCTCGATGCAGTCAATCTAGAAAGTGACATTAGAATCCTGTTCGGATGCACACCTTTACCACACTGTGTCACACTCCCAAGAACCTGACTGGTGCTAGCCCACTTTCCCTGAAACTCCTCTGTTAGTCATCCCTGGAGACTCCCCTGACGTTCCTTAGGGAGTAGTGCGCCTGTGCTCTCTCCGTCTTGAGGTCACCCATAATACAATTCTCTGTGTTTTGTTCCTCATCATTCGCGGCTACTTACAAGTAAACAGTGAGTCATCTTGTGTTCTCCCATCTATTCTTCTGGGCTTTGGAAGTTGATGGGAAAAAGGAAGAATTTGCTTGGATCTTACAATGGAAGATTTTGGTCAAGCGTGGAATTCAAAATGGGTCACATGATCTATTTCAAACCGTAGTCATGGGCTATAGTGCTTATTGAATGTTTGCTTAGTAGAATTTTGGAGTGGAGAGGAATCATTGTTCAACATGAACCATTAAAACAGCCAGAAAGAACTGGCAATGTGCCTCGATTGTTGGAGCCCCAGTTTCAGAAATTGGCTTTACTTTGTATTTTATAGTTATAACATTCTCCAATTAATATGCTTTAAAGCACATACCAGTAACAAATAGTGTATTATCATTGTTATTTTAATTATTTTATCAATTAGCTAGTATCTACTATCTACCTAGTTCTATGGGAGGTCCCAAAGTAAAGAAAGTTTAAAAAATACTGCCCCTAGGCGTACACAATCTTACTGGTGCTAAGACAAGGTAAAGCTGTAGAAATGCCATGGGTTTTGAAGACAGAGCGGGGCCTGTACGTGAGCTCTCGAAGCTGTTCCCATTGCATGCTTATCACTCACTGATCTTAATTGTCAACCTGATTACCTCAATGGGGATTAACTAGTAAAGTGAACCTCTGGGTGCATCGGTGATGGCATTTCTAGAGATGATTAGGTCATATGGGTTCTGACCTGACAGGTGGATTGACTAGTCCCAGGATAGAATCATTATTAGAAGGTGGAGAAAAGTAGTGGTTGTGGTCTCTTTGGGAGAATCTAGTCACTGGAGAAGGTTCTCAAAGAAACAGCCCTAAAATCTGGAGAAAGATGCTTTCCATTCTCCCTGGTCCCTTCTTAGAACCCCCAGCCCATTCTGGGATTAGAGAGAGCTTGCAATAAACTGAGCACAGCAGTAAACTGAACCTTGGAGGAACCACAACACTGCCCCTGTCTCACGTTCAAAAAGCTGGAGCATTTGATCAAACCCCAGCTGCCTCACTTACTGGGTGACCTTGGGCCACTCACTCAACCCCTCTGGACTCTAGTTTCCTCTACTATGAATGAAAATGATGACTGTGCTGTGGTGATATAGTGTGCACCCCAGTAAAGCTTACCTGGGGATCAGAGGACAGAGCAGCCACTAGACTAGATATAAAG
The DNA here is from genome assembly GCF_903995425.1 of Onychomys torridus. Lineage (NCBI taxonomy): Eukaryota > Metazoa > Chordata > Mammalia > Rodentia > Cricetidae > Onychomys > Onychomys torridus. The sequence goes on from NC_050451.1 coordinate 49,029,023, forward strand.
GCCAGACAGTGGTGGCACACACCTTTAATCCTATCACTCCAGAGGCAGAGATCTGTCTGGATCTCTGAGTTCAAGGCCACATTGGGCTACATGAGAGAACAGCCAGGCAGTGGTGACTCACACCTTTAATCCCAGCACTTGAGATCTCATGTCTTTGCTTGGGAAGCATACACATCTTTAATCCCAGGAAGTGATGTTTGGGCTGTGAGGAAACAGGAACTCACTCTCTTTAGGCTGAGAATTTCCTAGAGGTAAGAAGAACTTGTGGCTGGCTTGCTCTGTTTCTCTGATCTTTCAGCTTTCACCCCAATATCTGGCTCTGGGTTTTTTTTATTATAAGACCTTTTAAGATTTGTGTTGCGCAGTGCCTTAAAGATTGCTTTTAGTAGACAATGAGTGTGAATCACATAGTATATTAAGCACTCAATAAATATTAAGGCGAAGAGATCCTAAATTCAGAGAAAGTATGGTAGGGGCACTTTAGACTCGGTGAGAGCTGGGGGCCTCTGTCTCTGGATATGCTCCAGCCCAAAGCACCCACGTTTAGCAGAGGGTGAGTAATCTCTCATCTGCAGTGTGGCCACCCGCAGGTTGTCCCTGCTTCTGTGGATGGCCTCACACCGGTGCACATACAGGCAGCGCTAATGCACTCAGTGGGTGATACAAAAAAAAGGTGAGAGACATGTTGGGAGGGTTGGGGGAGTGGGAAGGGGAAGCTGAAGGTGGGTGTCTGAACAAGAAACATTGACCATGTGTATGAATTTATCAAAGAATAAAAAACTGAAAAAGAAAGAATCAGCATGGTTAGGATAGATCTTGGATGAAGGGAGACTCAGATACTGGAAGATCAGTGAGAAGGAGAATGTGAGAAAGACTTTTGGGTGGTTACTACTTGTGGGGGTGCAGATGTCAGTTCTGTGTTCAGGGTTGTGAGTGGTGGGCAGCCACCCTTAGAGACTGGGGCAGGGCTTTGTTCTTTGACTTAGAAATCATGTTTTGTGAAACATATTTGTGGACTGATGGAAACGGAGGAAAGTTTTGAGATCTCTGTCCCTGGTCCATCATTTAATAGACGAGTAAGAATTGGAGTCACGTGGTGATTATTGACATGATGCAAGAGGGTGCCCAGCCTTTCTCCATCACATCAATAATTTTTCTCTTGACCTCAGGTCTTTGTCTAACAAGTTTAAAATCTAAAACAGGAGCTTTATTCGTGGAGTTCATGCAACTCCCACAGAAACCCTGAAAATACGTCTTGCTTTAAGGACCAGCGATTGCACTGTCAAGTATCTGTGCATGACAGCAAGAGTGTGACACGGGCTACAGTTTTAATTTTCTGATTAATGCGGAGAGGGAGGTACCACTGTCAAAGGTACACTGAAGAGGAAGCTTAGCTTGGCAAGGTAAAAGGCTTGCCTGGGTCATCCGAAGTGTCGGGGAGACAGAATGGCTTTCAGTCAAACACATAAATCCATTAATCTGAGAGCCAGGCGACAAAAGAGCATCGCATATAAATATTAATAGTGGTTTCCAAGCAGTCAGAAGTAATTGTTTGAAGCAGAGTCTTATAATAAAAATATTCTTACAGTGCTAAAATAGATTTAATGTATGAAGGCTTCATGTGGATTTTATTAAGCTTGTGTAAAACAAATAAAATATGGATTATCTAATAGTCATGCTATGTCTGTAAAATTTTATAGTTTTTTTTTTTTTTTAAATCTTCTGCTAAGCAGTGGGTTTGCTTACCTTTAGTTCCAGTGCTTGGGAGGCAGAGGCAGGCAGATCTCTGTGAGTTCGAGGCCAGCCTGGTCTATAGAGTGAGTTCCAGGACAGCTAGGGCTGTTACACAGAGAAACCCTGTCTCAAACACCCACCACCACCACCAAAAAAAAAAAACAAACAAAAAACAAAAACAAAAACAAACCCAAAAAAACCAACAACAACAACAACAAACCACACACACAAGCTGGGCAGTGGTGGTTCATGCCTTTAATCCAGCACTTAGGAGGCAGAGGCAGACAGATCTCCAGGCCAGCTTGGTCTACGGAGCTAGTTCCAGGACAGCCAAGGGCTACACAAAGAAACCTTGTCTAGAAAAACCAAACCCAAACCCAAACCAACCAAACAAAAAAGAACATACACAAAAGTAATTTCGGGCTGGAGAGATGACTCAGCAGCTAAGCACAGTTTCCACTTTTCCAGAATCCTTCAGCTTGTATCTCAGCACCCACATTAGGAGTCTCACAATAGCCCGTAACTCCAGCTCCAGGGGATCTGACTCCTTTTGGCCAGTCACATAAATGGAGTATACTCATTCACACAGACACATATGCACATAGACAGAAATAAAATAAGAGTTGGGAAGGAATGAGGGTGAATATGATCAAAATATATTGTATGAATTTCTCAAAGAAATAAATTATTGTATTCAAATAATCTATAATTTAGACTTTTCATTGGTTTTACATATTGTTTCCTCTAAAATAGTGATTGTTCTTTGGTTAGAAAGTAATTTATAATATTTAGAATAATCATGTTGGCATATTGTAATCATTCAAAGGAATCATCTCAGCAAATTACATGTTTTAAAAGAATACTTGTTTTATGAATTCCTCAAAAATAATCACGGCGCATTTGGAGAAGGGGAGGGTGGCGGCGGGAGGGGCTATCACAGATCCTATCACAGATCCTGGCAGAGAAGGGCTGCTTCACCTCTGCGGTTTCAGTTGAGCCAAGAAAAGCAGTTCTTTGAGAGAGTTCATAGTCCAGGCCCTGGGAAAACAGAAGGTCAAAGCATCTTCAGCCTGAATTCTCATGGACTCAACAGGCGAGCTCGCACAGAAAATAGCCATGAGCCTGAGCAGGGTGTGCAAGCCAGGCAGAGAGGGGGCAGTGCGCGTCAGGCGGTCGCCCAGGCGACGCAGCTGCTTTCACCGGGGCGGGGCCGGGGAGTTGGCAGGTAAGGAGCAGGAAAGAACCAGTGTGGGGTGCCAATGTGTGAGTAGCCACAGTGATCCGTAGCGGGGCTGGGAGGTGTGGGACAGAGTCTCGGTCTTATGGGGGTGGGGGAATCTTTTTGGGGAAGAGGAGTGGCTAGAGAGGGTAGTAGGGGTGAAGGGGCGGAGGGCATGACTTGGAGAGTGAGTGGCAAGGAGGCACAACCTGGAGGTGACGGGGTGAGGGTGGTGGGGGTGGTGGGGATGTGCCAGGGGCGTGGCGAGAGGCGGGGCACGAAGTGAGTTAGGTTGGGGGCGTGGCCTGGCGGGGGGGGGGGCGGCGGTGGGCACAGAGTGCGCGGCTGGAGCGTGGTCGAGGGGACAAAACAAACCCAGCGGCTAGGAGCGAGGTCAAGGGAAGATGAGCTGGGGGCGTGGCCCCCGGTGGAGAAGGCTGGCGGAGCAGGGGTTGGAGGGGGGAGCTGCGAAGACATCGCCCCCCCCTCCGCCTCGGGGGCGGGTTCGGGGGCGTGGCTTCAGGGAAGCGGTGTGTGGGCGTGGCTTCGGGAGCGGGCTGGGGGCGTGGCCCGTGGGAGGAGGCGGCCAAGCGCGGGAGGGCGGAATCTGCGTTGCTCTTTCTGGGGAGGCCACGGCGCGCAGAGCCTGGCGAGCTCGCGGCTGGAGCCGCGCTGGAGCCGGCCGCGGGCGCGCAGGGCTTCTTGGATACGCGAGCTTTGGAGCTTCGGTGGCGTGGGGACCGCTGAGGTGAGGCTGCCCAGGGAGGCGCTCGGCTCTGCGGGACCGGGGCTCTCGGGTGGGCATCGCGGAGGAACTGAGCGCCAAGGACGGCCTCCATGACCTGAGGGTGTCCCGCTGCCAGCTCCTGCTCGCGCGGCTCGTGGGACCGGCCGGGGCTGCTCACCTGTTGCACCGCTGGGTGCGCTCCGCCTGGTAGCGGCTGCGGGGTGCTCTGGGCTCGCTCGGCAGCGCCCCCCCGGGGAGGGCGCGGTGTGCTGTTCTAGCCGGTGCCTTTCCCCCAGGACCGGTCAGGGATTACCCTGAAACTCTATCTACCCGCGCTCCTGGCTCGCAGGGCGGGCTGCGGGGTTGCGCCAGGACGACGGACAAAGGTTGGCCGCCACTGGCCCCTTGAACGCTTCCTTCCTCGGAGAGCGTGACCTGTGTATGGAGGGGATTGCATTTGGTTGGAGCACTTGGAGTAGAAAGCAAGTTTCTCCCCAGGTCCCTACTGGGACGCAGCCTGGAAGAAAGACTTCGGGACTTTGTCGTCACTTGCATTGAGAGTGAGTTGGCAGAGTTGGTTTGGCTCTAGTTCTGTTCAGGATATGGGGAATTGCTATACTGGCCAATCTCAGGAAGGTACGGCTGCAGCAGGCGTCGGAGAGGGATTCAGGTGGCTTGTGCTGGCGGGCCACTGCAAAGTTACAGAGCTCAAGCAGATTTCTTCTCCGAGCGAAACAAACAAACAAACAAACAAAATCCCTACAGTAAACCAAACCAAACGCAAGCGAGCCAAGCTACTATAGTTGCTGCCCAGCATGGGATCATGGCATTGATAAGTAGAATAGTAATTTGAATTTGTTCACCGTTGGTTACCAAGGCTTCCCAGAGCCGCATCTCTCCCTCCCCTCACGGATTTTTCCGGCTCCTTTGACCTCATGTCTGGTGTCTAGTGTATTCTAACTTCTCTAGACCTTCTAGTTTTTTGTTCATCTTTTTTGATCTCACATTCAAAGCACGGAAATTTCACCGTTTGTTTTCTTTTTTTCTCTCACTCTGTTTTCTTTTTCCACCTTTCCTAACAACTGCTCCCTTTCTCTTTCTGGCCTCCTACCCGTTTCCAACTTCCTCACTGCATTGTTCTCCGGGTACGGGTTAATTATGCACCCCACCATGTGGGACTGAACCTTGTTCTCCGCCCCTCCCCCACCCTCTAGAGCCCATGGGGCTGTTGCTTCCCATCCAGTGTTTTAATTTTTCACTCACCTATTTCATCCCCAATTTGTGCCCGCCCCCCCCCCCCCGCTGTTTAGTGAGTGAGCCTATCCTTTCTTTGTGACCTGTGTGTATACCCTGCACTGTTTCTGATTTTTTTTAAACCTGTTTCTTCCTGACAAGCACCCCCCCCCCCCCCCCCCCCCCAGGCACAGCCTGCTAATGCTTTGGTGGCCTTTCCAGCTCACTTGGTCTCAGATTCCTCTTACGATTTTTTTCACAGGCCAAGAACACCAACTAAGTTCGCTCTCTTCCTTCCCAGTCAGCTCTGAGTTACATCACAGACGTGTTTCTATTCCAGAAAGTCTGGAAGTGTCAGGAGGGCTGCTGCAGTTCCACGGGAGCACCCTGCCTGGCTGTCAGGCCTCTTTATCGGCCTCTGTGTCTGCCTGTGTCTATTGAAGTTAGAATTGGACATGCAGTCCTAGAGTGATATTGTTATCAACATTAATGTGATGATTACACAGCACTTATTAAACACAACAGTGATGTTCATTTAAAACCCTCCTCCAGTCGCTGTAAAGGAAGATCCACTGCTGTCCCCTTTTGCAGATGAGGAAAGGGTATGCTCAGAGAAGGTGAGCCTGCCACAGTCAGGTTTGTCATGCCTGTGTCCTTAGACTTCTTCCCATGAGGCCACGTGACTTCTTGAACCGAGACATGCCTGGCACTCAGCTTTGGAAATGAGGTTGTTATTGACACGTCTTGTGTATTTTGCTCTGTATGCCGGTTTAGGGGCACAGCGTCTACTCTTGTAGGACGGTGCCTGGGGAAAGTCAAATGACTGCTGTCCTTCAGAAAGCCTGGGTGTCGCTTCAGCTTCCAGCCTGCTTCCTGTCTTCATCATGGGACGGTGGGAAGAAAACATCATAAAAAGTGTATTGCTGACTGGCTCCTGGGTCAGGAGTTGGGTTTCACTTTAGTAGAGTGGACTTTGGGGGTGGAGTTGGGGGGGTGTCTCTGAGAGCCATGTGGTTTCATGAGTCTTTTCATTTCTATTTCATTATCTAGGCTTGATCAGATAGTTCCGGGCTAGTCTTCACTTGGAGTGGGAGGCAAATTTATACTGAAGGAGACTACTGGAGTTAGGGACCTTGTTAGCTGGAAGGGACCTTAGATTCCACAAAGCAGGAAACACAGCCCAGAAATAGAGACGAACCCCTAGGGCAGCTGTTGAACCCCAGAACTGGCCCTAGGACCTGGGTCTTTGGACCCCTGGCTCTCCAGCTTGGTGTGGAGAGCAGCCTTATTTTCCTTTCTTTTTTTCTGAGCTAAATAGCAGTGGGACTGCACATTTGAAATAGACATCATCTGTGGTTCTCTTTCCGTCTTTGGCTGGAGCCTGAAAGATTTAAGAAGAAAGTATTTGCCTTTGAGACATGCGATGGCATAATGAGGGTAATGGTGTCTTTATGTATACGTTCAGGTGTTTCTAGAAGAAAGATTATTTCCAGAGCAGCAGGAACAAACAGCATAGGCCTGTGGCTTTCTAGAGGCAGACTGTATCACACGGGAATTTCAGAATCAGTAACCAGTGTATTTTGCCTTTTCCCTTTCCTGAGAGAATTGCATCAGCACAAAGAATGTATACGATTTTCATCACCTCCGTCTCTGGAATGAAACAGCCGTGCAGGAGAGAGAGGCAGAAGAGGGGGAGCGGCTGGTTTTTGGTGTTGGCCCTTCTCTGCCTTCTCACTGCAGCCCGCTGTACTTATGCCCAGGGTCACTGCTGGAGACCCTTGAGGGTCTTGGTTTTCTCTGGGGCCCATCTTTCAGATCAGCCTTTCTAGATGGAATTCAACCCTGCTGCTCTGGGGGGGGTGGTTTGTATGTCAGGACTTCTCACTACCCTCAACGTGTTAGCATGCAGGGGTGACCATGGGCTCCTTGGGAGGAGGGAGAAAACATCTGTGCATGTCATCTGTGGTCTGTGGTCTGTGGTTCAGATGGCAGTAGCTGAATTTCATTGCTCCGTAGTGGAATCTGGAGGTTCAGGGAAGCTGCCGTGCCCAGACCCCCATTGTCAGCAGAAAGGCAGATTTGAATCCATGACTGTTGGGCTTATTAGAACCATGTGCATTCTTCTGTGTATCTGTGACTAGCCTACAAGGTTTTGCTGAGGCAAGTATGCCACCACAGGGCCTTTTACAAGGTGGATGGTTTCTGCTTGCTGCACTGAAGGGAAAGCACAGACTGGGAGCCGGGCCCTTGAGCTTGAAGACACAGAGGAATCTGTGTCCTGTTTTGGCTCTGCCAGGGTGTGATGCTTGATATGCCCCCCGAGGAACTGTGGCAGTGTGGCTGATGCTGAGATTGGCAAATGCTTTTTCTGTGTAGTTCTGGCTATTTGCTGTGGCTGAGATTGTCCACATTGGTGGACGCAGGTGACAATAGTGTCTCAGACATAAGACTGTTGCCTCTGCTGATGAACATCTTAAAGAGCCTGGTTTCCTTATCAGAAACTACAGCTACACATGGCTCAGGAGCAGCACCATTTGGTGACTTTGTGGGACGTGAGGCGCTCAGACACTGATGATGGGGGACCATGTGTCTGCTTCAGAATTTTCCCCCACCTCCCTCTTGGGACCCAGCCACAGGATTGATGAGCTTGCAGAAAACTCTGTATATCTAATTGGGTAGAAAGGGGCTAGTAGCCTTTCCCTTCAGCTTCCATTAGTGGGGTGGCTGAGTGGGTTTGTGGCTGTCCCTGGAGAGGAATCAGAGACTGGCTTGACAAGGCCAGACAGGGATTTGGAGCGGGGAGAGACTTGGAAGGTCTTCAGCTGCAAGAAGCTTGCTCAGGCCCCCAAACCGTCCCTCCTAGTCACCACTTCACACCTCTGCACCCTGTGTATGGTACTGAACTAGGAGGGAGAGCCTTTGTTCACCTCTGAAGCAGATACAAGGGGAAGGGAAGCCAGGCCGACTGTGTGACAGTACTAGATGGGAAGCCTGCGATGCCATGGGCCCAGTACTGCAGCCGGAACCTTCTTAGAAAGTGCTAAGTGACAGAAATGGGGTAGTTGCATTGTGCCAGAGTGCTAACATTGCAGCTGTCTCACTAAATGGTCAGAGATCAGTCCGTGGTGCTGAGCACACCATACGTGCTGGAGATAAAGGGATCTTGCGTCCCAGGTTGCATGTGTACTTTTAAACACATGCGTGTGGGTTAGGGATTCTCTGTGGCAGAAGAGAATTAATCTCTGCTTTAGAAATGTGCCTGGTTGCCACCCTCCAAGGGGGTGGAGAGCTTCCCTGTAATGTTCTAACCCATGAATGGTGTGATGATGAGGGGTGTAGTGGGTAGCCATCCCAGCATTGGCCTGGAAGTTCCAACCCCCATTGAGGCTTCAGTAATGGTCACGCCCACAAGGCGGGGCTGAGGGAGGAAGCAGAAGACCCAGGATCGAGAGGAGAGGTCTCTCTTGGTTCTGGGACGCTATAAGGTATTATGGTAGACTATCATATACATTAGTAAACAAATTTAGTAATATAGCAGTCTTAGATAATTTGTACTGTTAGAGGGGAGTCACTCTGACTTGGCAGCTCCTGCTGTCACAGTCCTGGTTTGCAGGGACACGTGTACCCAACATGTACTGGGTGATGCTCGTGTGCTAGATGCTAATCAATCCGGAGCAGTCTTCACGAAGAGGTTCACCGTCTTGTATAGCCGGAGAGGTGGGGGTGTGAAAAGTTAAACAGTGAAGAGCACATGGGTGTGGTGGTCAGTTCATTCAGGAGGGATTGAGGCTCCCAAGAGCTCCAAGACCAGGGCAGGCTCTCCTGGAGATGAGGAAGCACAGGCTGGCTGATGGGGTCTTCCGGGCCGTCTGAGCAGAGACTCGAGCGGAGACAACCAGCCCTGCGCAGGCTGTTTCTTATGGCTGCTTACCATGGTTGTGACTCTGTGATCCAGGGGTGGGGACTTGTTAGAAAGTTCTCGGGCTGCTCCCACTCCTATGGAATAGACATTCTAGAGTGCAGCCTAGTACACACACACACATACACACACACACACACACACACACACACACACACACACACACACACACGATACTGGGGGTGGAACCTAGGGCCTTGTGCATGCTGGGCAAGTGCTCAGCTATCGGCGTGATAACAAACCTTCTGTGTGGCTCTAGGATGCATGATTTCAGGACATCCTGGGCAGCTTTTTCTGTTGTAGAAATATATAGATCGATATATCTCTATCTATCTATATGTATGTATATAAAATACTTTCTCAGTGCTGGGTTGTGCTCACAGCCTCACGCATTTGAGGTGAACACTCTTCTGCTGTCCCCATGTCATGTCATGTCATGTCCCACAGCTCCTCGTCAGGGCTGCCTGAGCACCTGGACAGACAGCTGTTGAGTTGTGGTGGATTCCCTCAGCCCAGTGGCTGTCTGCATGGCTTCCTCTCATCTTCTCTATGCACACACATCCTTTCTCATAACACTTCTGGCTGCCATGACTTCTTAGCATTTTTTTTTAAAAGCTTCTACACATTTTATTACTGAACAAGCTAATTAGCTCACGTGGAATAAATAAAAACAAATCAGATCTCTAATTTAAATACAACCAAATCTCCAGAGGTTTAAAAACATCATCCAGTAGGACTGATGGATGACTGTGATTTGGCATAAACCCTCACTCACACCGACATGTGTGTGACACACCCAGCTTCCTTCCCCAGCGTCCACCTCTTGGAGTTGTACCTGATTTTGTTACCAGTTTTTGCCCAAGTCCATTGGGGAATGGGATGCTTTTTGCTTCTGTTTCTTGGCCGGAAATCTCTTGAGTTTGAAAGTCTTGTGGGAAGACAAGGCGCGAAGCCGATGTCAGAAGAAAGAAGGGCGATTTCTTAGCATGTCACAGGCCTTTGGCCTGGTGGTTTGTCTCTTGCTTATCAGCTGTGTGATCTTGTGGAGGTGTTAACCTCTCTGTGTGCATCAGGTGTCGTATCTGGAAGCTGCATATCTGTCTCTGACCGGGCAGAGACACTCTCAGTCCCTGAGCCTGGGAAGCTGAGCATCAAGGCACGGTGTTTGGTGTCTGGAGGGGGTCTTCTTATGGTAGACTCACGGGGCTGAACTGATAAAAGGGGCTAAAGATACAGACGTTCCTGTGGTGGGCAATGGCAGACAGAAGGGCTAGATGGCTCTTGGAAGCCCCCCCCCAGTTTTGTGTGTGTGAGCACACACAGACATGTAGAAGCCAGAGGTCTACATCCTGTCTCTTGCTCTAGCCTAGAGTTACTTATTTGCCTAGACTGGCAGCCACGAAGTCCCCAGGATCTTCCTATTTCCCTTCCCCAGCTCTGGGATTACAGATATGCAGTGCCACACGGTGCTTTTTGTTTTTTACATGGGTGCTGTGGCTATGAACGCAGGTCCTCATACTTGAATGGCAAGCCACCTCTCCAGCCTCCTGGAAGCTCCTTTTATGTGACCCTTAATTCAATTCATGACTTAATCATCCATTCCCCAAAGCCCTCACTTCTAACTACCATCACTTTGGGTATTACATTTTTTTTTTAACTATTTGGGAAAAACCTTTATTAGGGCCTGGTATTACAATATGGGGAAAAAGTTTCCTGGACACACAGTGATGTCCAGCAGTAACTGTCTCAGCTGAAGATTTCAGAAGCTCTGCTGTATGTTGGAATCACCTGTCATTAACAAATTAATTGCTACTCTCCCCCATACCTAAAACAGTGTTGGTTTCAGATGAGGCCCAGGCTTTGGACTGTTTGAAAGCATCCCACACACAGTCAAGCGTGGGGAGTTAGGCTGTTGAAGGTTAAGTGGATGGATCTGTAAAAGGCTTAGGAGTGTTGTTAGGTGTTCTGGAAGTTTTGAGGATGCATCTGGGAATGCTCTGATGGTTTGTGATGGGGTGTTGCAGTGGGTGCATGTGGTGGGTATTGTGTTCCCCACAATATTGTGCACGCTAATAAACTTATCTGGGGTCAGAGAACAGACAGCCACTAGAACAGAGCCAGAAATGGTGGCTAGAAAATGGGTCAGAGCAAGCCATAGCAGAAGTTGGGCGGTGGTGGTGCACGCCTTTAATCCCAGCACTTGGGAGGCAGAGCTAGCCGGATCTCTGAGTTCAAGGCCACTTTAGAAACAGCTAAACTGGTGACCCACACCTTTAATCCCAGAAACCCAACCTTTAATCCCAGGGAGTGATGCAGAAAGTAGAAAGGTATATAAGACGTGAAAACCAGGCACCAGAGTTAGTTAAGCACTTAGTTAAGCATTTGGTTGGTTTAGCATTCAGGCTTTAGAGCAGCACAGTTCAGCTGAGATTCATGTGGAGAAGGACTCAGAAGCTTCCAGCCTGAGGAAACAGGATCACCTGAGGAACTAGCAAGGTGAGATAGCTGTGGCTTGTTCTGCTTCTCTGATCTTCCAGCATTCACCCCAATAACTGGCCTCAGGTTTTATCTTATTAATAAGACCTGTTAAGATTCCTGCTACAGGTGCAGTTCTGAATGGTCCTGTGCTTCCCATCAAGTGCACACCAGTTTGCAGATCTGAGGCCCTCTGCTGTGTTCTGAGAATTGGGAAGTGCCACAGATACTGTGGCTCACAATTCAGAAGATGCCATTGTGCACGGGGAGCAAGGGCCTGGTGTTGGGGGGCCCTGGTGCCTTAAAGCAATGGTGTCTCTCGGGCTGCAGCGTTCCAAACCAAGGTCACTTTTCCTCCACCCCGGATCTAATTTGGTTTCTCTTTGACATCAGATCTGTCTTCCAGAATGTGAAGGCCATTATGTTATCAACTACTTGTATCTAGCATTATTTGAAAAAAGAAAATGTATAGGTTGTGCATTGTATGTCCAGCTGTGCACATGCATTAGGACTTCATTTGGTTTTTACTCATTGGACAGCTGTTGTTGAACACCTGTTGTGAACCGAACCCTAAACTAGCAGTTTGACCCAAGGAAAGGTTTTTCTCTCTGTTGGCATGGATAAATGTTTTTTCGATTAGTTATTTTATGTGTTTGGGTGCTTTGCCTGCAGGTATATTTGTGCACTGTGTGTATCCTCTGGAACTGGAGTTACAGATGTTTATGAGCCACATGTAGGTACTGGGAACCAAACCTGGGTCCTCTGCAAGAACATAAATGCTCTTAATTGAGCCATCTCTCCAGCCCAAGGTTGTGGTTTTTTTGTTTTGTTTTGTTTTTGTTTGTTTGTTTGTTTATTTGGTAGTGAATGTGGAGGCCAGGGTTCAGTTACATGCTCCACTTCTGAGCTCCACACCAGCCATTTCAGCCATTTCTTTCTTTCTTTTCTTTATTTATTTTGAAACAGGTTTCTTTGTGTAATAATAGCTCTGGTTGTCTTGGAACTCTTCCTGCAGACTAGGCTGGCCTTGAACTTAGAGATCCATCTGTCTCTGCCTCCTGAATGCTGGTATTAAAGGTGTGTACCATCACTGCCCTACTACACACCAGCCATTTCTTTAGGTAGGTGTGTGTGTGTGTGTGTGTGTGTGTGTGTGTGTGTGTGTGTGTATGTACGTATGTACATGTGCTCACCTAGAACATGGGAAGCTCAGAGGACAGCTTTCTGGAGTTGGTTCTCTCCTTCCATCATGTGGGTCCTGGGATCAAACCCAGGTCACCAGGCTTGGTGGCAATTGCCTTTACCTGCTGAGCCATCTAACCAGGCCCCATTCTTTAGATTTTGATTTACAATGGCAACATTCTCTGTATTTGTCTTTTGTGGTAACACGATTATTCAACTTTTAATATTAAAACATCTGAGGGACATTTTTCATGTTGACTTTGTAGGCTTTCTTTGAACCCTGCTGAGATTAATTAAATCAAATCCCGTGCAACAATTATCCTGGCAAGAAGAAGAAATATCTAGGCAAGTTATTAAAACCAAGTTGACCAAAGACACTAAGATTTGAGCACATGATGACCCACAGCAAGCATAGAAGCCTGCAATGTACTGAGTACTGCCTGCTCCCAGTTTATTTTGGTGCTGAATTAGCCCTGGCTATGTGGGGGAAACTAATTATATAAGCGCGAAGTTTGTGAACTCATATCCTGGTCATGATGCGTTCTTTCTGTGGAAAAGTTAGATGATGGTGTTCATCTTGTTTGGCTAGGCAGCGGCGGGCTGCAAATACTGGGTGTTTACTGCTGGGCTGACCTCACGTATTTAAATGTGGATTGCAACCAAGAAGAATTGATTCACTGTGTTTGTTCGGCTGCCCAATTACCAAGTGAGAGGGAAACTTTTGTATAGCCAGCACACAGGCCACTCAGTATGGCGGTAAAGACTAGCTGCCATTGTGTGGACTTAGCTGTGTCAGTGGCCTTGCCCACAGCCTGAATGGGGCTTAGAAATCAGGCCTTCAAAGGAACGGCAGTTGCTTAAATGTTCGTGGATCCTTCTGAAATAACATCCTCTCGGTGCTCATTTGAACAGTAGAGAACGTGTTAACATGTGAAGCTTTAGTTATATTCAAAATGAGTTTATCTGTTTCAATGAGAAAAATTACATGTTAATGCTAAAAAACCACAAGTAATCTAACATATATGCCAGAAAGAACAAGCACCCTGTCCTTTCAAACGCTGCGTGTTCAGAGCTACTCAGCTGCTTTCTATGCTTTCTCTACCTCCATTCTCCTGAAACAAACCTGAAATCCCCGGGGCCGGGGCCTGGCCCTTCTTGTTTTACCAGGGTGAGCTCACCCCTTGGGGTTAGAGCCTCTCTCTGTGTCCTTGGCCATTGTCAGAACTGTGGGACAGGCTTCTGATGGGCTTCTTTCCCTTGTGATGTCTGGGTCCCAGGCTTGTCCGTGGTCTCTGTCCCAGGGAGGCACAGACGGGGGCAGTGCTGGTTTGCCCATCCAGAAATAGGGGCTTCGATACTTCAGCATGCTCAGGAGTGAGGCACCGGCCATGTCAGCTTTCCTTCACAGGTTCCTGCCTACCCTGTGATTTCAGCAGTGGCATTCTGAAGAAGCACAGCAGAAGCTTCTTTAGAACATTCATGCTTTATGACGAGTCAGGGCGTGGGTGTAATAAGAACATGGAATCCTAATGAAAGAAAGTGAGTGACTTTGTCCTCAGGTGGTGTCGTGGGTCTGCAGATGCCACAGTTTACTTACACAAAGCTAGGTGCCTTTGGTCACAGGTGATAGAACTTTATGGAAACCCCGTCATGTATGTGGTCCATTGTTGATTGCCATGTATGTACATGACAGTGTACCGGCCAGAAGTCTTAGAGCTACTGTTCTTTCAATTGCATCATTTCTTTTGAATTTGATCTGACTTGGTGATGTTTAATTGATCATGGATGGCCCTGGGAGCTGGCAGGCCATGCTATAATACAGTACATACCATGCAACCTAGTTTTTTGCCAGGCTACTCTTTTCATCCCATAGCAACAGAACTGTCTGTTGACAAGTGTGTGACAACTTTCTAGGGAGACTTGAACAAGTTCCTACTTACCTCCATATAGGGAACCAATGATAGACCAACGTATGGACACCACTAAAGTCCAACTTGTTGAACTAATGAGTTTGATTGGGGTTACTTATTGAGCAGAGATAACTCAGAGACAGCTGTGTCACCTTAGAATGGGTGACAGCTCATAAAAGCTGGGCACCTGGAGCACACTGCACAATCTGCAGGTGGCTCAATAGGTTGGAGTGTGTCCCTACCTGGTGGCTCCGTTGTTCTGAGTCTCTTCCAGGCAGCTCAGCTGGTCTCTACTTCTTTCAAGTTGCTTTGCTGCTTTCTGTTCTTTCAGGCAGCTGGTCTGGTCTGAGAGTGATGCTCAGCAGTCTTTACTGCTTGTATATTCTTGGGGAGAGAGGGGCCTAATGAATTTGGTCAGTTTCAGGGACTTCCTAAAGTTATTTTGAGTTGTTTATTTCCTGTCTTAAGGTGCTCCCTTCAGGATGCAGTGTTGTTCTTTTGGTTCTTTGCTCTGTGTCTCTTAGGGACCCTATCACCCAGCTCACAAATAAATCACACAGAGGTTTACTCTTTTTTATGTAGGCCTGACCTTAGCTTGGCTTATTTCTAGTCAGCTTTTTTTAACTTAAATTATCCTGTCTACCTTTTGCCTCTGGGTTTTTATCTTTATCCTATATACCTCCCTTCCTTCCTCCCTCCCTCCCTCCCTCCCTTCCTTCCTTCCTTCCTTCCTTCCTCTCTCTCTCTCTCTCTCTCTCTCTCTCTCTCTTTCTTTCTTTCTTTCTTTCTTTCTCTCCCTTTCTTTCTCCATTGCTGGTTGTGCAGCTGGGTGCTGGCCCGTTCTTTTCTCACTCCTGGATCTTTTCACACCTTCATCCTCCTCAGATTTCTCTTATTTATTCTCTCTGCCTGCCAGCCCCACCTATCCTTTCTCCTGCCTTGCTATTGGCTGTTCAGCTCTTTATTAGACCAATCAGGTGTTTTAGACAGGCAAAGTAACACAACTTCACAGAGTTAAACAAATGCAACATAAAATAACGCAGCACATCTTTGCATCATTAAACGAATATTTCACAGCGTCAGCAAATGTAACCCATCTTAAAAATAGTATTCTACAGCAATGCAGTGTTTCACCTCCTTGTAAATATCCTGTCCTCAAAATCCTTTTGTTTCATTTTCCCCTTATACCCTGTCTTAGTTAGGGTTCTATTGCTGTGAAGAGATACCATGACCAGGCAGCCTTTATAATGGAAAACATTCAATTGGAGCTGGCTTGCAGTTGAGAGGTTTATTCCATTATAACCAGAGCTGGAAGCATGGTGGCATGCAGGCAGGCATGGTGTTGGAGGGGTAGCTGAGAGTTCTACACCTTGAATGACAGGCAGCTGGTAGAGAGAGAGGCCACTGGGCCTGGCTTGAGCATCTGAAACCTCAAAGCCCCACCCGCAGTGACATACGCCCTCCAACAAGTCCTATGTACTCCAATAAGGCCACATGCCCCAATTCTTTCAAATAGTGCTATTCCCTATGAGTCTATGTGTAAATGTGCTCTGAGGAGAAAGGTTTCCCCAGTGGAAGTGTTGCAGCTTTGAGGGGAATGATTTCCCTGGTGGAAGTTACAGCTGTGAGGGGAATGATTTCCCTGGTGGATGTGTTACAGCTGTGAGGGGGATGGTATCCTGGCAGTCGAGAGCCAAGGAATACTATAAAGTTATGCCACACAACGAACCTCACACAAGAGATTTATTGAGCAAGACACAAGAGGGTGACTGCCTCTGCTCAGGTGAAAAGCAGCAGAGAACAGGCTTTATGTAGGGTTTCTTGGGGGAAGAATTTTCCAGGGTGGAGATTGGTGGGATTTCAAGTCCTGAGCTTGGGGCAAGGCCAGGGATTGGTGGGTTTTCGGGCTCAGGGATTGGTGGGTTTGGGCGCCTGCAGGATATCCCAGGTACCCACCCCCAAATCTCCTTCAGCCCTGGAGCACTATGCTGCTCTGAGTCAGGTGTTAGAGGACATGTTCCCACAATCTAATCTTAACTGTAACTTGAATGATGAATAGTCCATCATCTCTTAACTGCTGAGAGGAGAGGAGAGGAGGAAGCCCTTTGAGACTTTTCATTCTCAGGGAAGCTGGGTTCGGAGGTGAGGGAGTGTGAGTGACCCAGGTACTACAGGTGACTCTCCTGCCTGGCTGCTCGGCCTGTAGATGGTTTGTGCTGCTTGTTGTGGGCTCAGCATGCAGAAGAATGTTCAGGGCTTAGAGCCCGCTGGGCATCTTCTCCCAAAGGCGATCTTTCTTGGAGGAGGAAGTGAGAGTTCTTTCTGATCCTTGTTTGTAATCTGACCTCTTCATACAAAGTGCTCACCCTCAATGGGCTCTGACCTAGCAGCCTTCTGGTAAAACACAGAGGCAGGCTAGTCTAACATTACAAGGTCATGTCTCTAATTTACCACGTTGTAGTATTCAGATCCTCACAGGTGGATGGGTCAAACCTTCAATGCTCACGGCTTTTTGTGACTGTAACAAAATCCTTATAAACAGCTTGTGAGGAGGAAGAGTTTATTTGAGGTCTTGGTTTCAGAAGTCAGGGCCGGCTTTTGGGGCCTGTGGCAAGGCCCAGCATCATGGTGGGGAGCATGTGGCATCATGGTAGGTGGTGGGGAAGGTGGGGGCATGTGACTGTGCAGAGATATTCAATTCCTGTTGGCCAGGAAGGGCTGGGGTTTGGATTTCCATCTTCCTGTCTAAGGTATGCCTCCAGTGACCTCCTTTCTTTTCACTAGGCCCTGCTTCTTACACACCTTCCACTAGAGCCATGGGTGAGGACCGAGCAGAACAGGCCTTTGAGAAACATCCCAGAACCGAACCATTACAGCTTGTAGTAATCATCTCTGATGTGGGAGCAGAGTTTCTTCCTTTCCCAGGTTGGCCCTAGGATTTTGTTTTTGACTTCCTGCAGTTTTCTTTTTTAAGCCTGCTGATATTAATTACATGAAACCCCATGCAACAGCTATTCTGCAGTCAAGTGGCTTATTAAATGTCGTGATTAGTAAATGCTGGACCACCGATTTGACTTGTCCGAGTGGATTATTACTGTTGTTGTTGTCGTTAGAGGTGTCTGTCAGAATCTGGTATCCTTTGTGGTGGTGGTGGTTGAGTAGACATTGCTGCTGATCTCAGTTGCCTTGTTCCTCCCCGGGAAGATGAAGCTGCCTGTCATCAGGATGGCTCTGCTGTTTAGGCTTTTCTTGGAAAGTGTATAGAAACCGCATCTCCTCCACACAGGGCATCTTTGTCCCCAGGTTGGGGCTTTTGAAGAAAGCTTTGTCAACGGGACACTCCTCTGAGCTGAAGATAGTAGTGATCTGTGCAGATCAGCCTGGGATAAAAAGATCACTGTGAACTGAGACTGAGTCAGCTGGAGAGCTCTTGGGCCCTGCTGTTCGGAAGTGGGACAGCTACCCTCTCTGGATGTCCCTCCAGGTCACCAGAAAACTCTCTGAACACATTTAGTAGCATAATTTTTTTTTTTTTTTTCTCGAGACAGGGTTTCTCTGTGTATCCCTGGCTGTCCTGGAACTCACTCTGTAGACCAGGCTGGTCTGGAACTCACAGAGATCTGCCCGCCCCTGCCTCCTGAGTGCTGGGATCAAGGGCATGCATGATGGTATCCTGCCTTCATTTAGTAATTTTTGAGAGAGTATTCAAAAGGCAGCAAATCTCTAGAGTGATGTCGGTTTTCTGCTTTTTCTGAATAGAAATGTGCCGTGTGAGGAAGATTGGGTCTGCTGAGCACTGGCTACACAGGCATGGCCCTCCTCTACTCCAGGCACATTTTTCATGGTGTTAGGAGGTCACAGCCTTGCCTCAGCAGGCCTAGCTACTGCTAACCGGATCTGCATGGTCTTCCCAAGGAAATGGCTGCTGTGCCGTCTATGAATGTAGGCATGTGGAAAGTGTTGCCCCTGGGCTGTGTCCTTGCCTCAGTGCCGACATTCTGCAGAAAAGGTGAGGTAGTGGCCCTCAGTTTAGAGCTCATCTGACCCACCCTGCTGCTTCTGTGTGGAGGATGGAACCGGAGGGTCTGTCAAGATGGCAGGGTGCCCCTGGATGTGTCTCAGGGATGTTTCTTTCCAGCTCACTCACTAGACTTCCTCCTTCCATGGCTTCAGGTACCCAAAGCCAGCTGTTGTCTGAAAATAACTGCAAGAAAGTTTTGACACACAAAAAAACCCTTATAAGTAGCCTACTTTTAAATAACCTTTCCTGAAGTGTATTCCATTCTCTCTTTCTCCCTCTCTTTCATCTTCCTTCTTTAACTAATTGATTTTTGGATTTTTGAGACAGGGTTTCTCTATGTAGCCCTGGTTGTTCTAGAACTCAGTCTGTAGACCAGGCTAGCCTTGAACTCAGTTCCACCTGCCTCTTGTCTCCCAAGTGCTGGGATTAAAGGTGTGCGTGTGCACCGCCACCACCATCCAGCTCTTTTTATCATTAGTGATTGTTGTTAGTCTTACTGCACACTTTATCATAATATGTACACATATGGAAATCTTCACTTTGATAGTGGGGATTATAGGTTTAGTCCACTATCATGGCAGGACATGGTGGCATGCAGGCAGATATGGTGCTAGAGAAGGAGCTGAGAGTTTTACAGCTTCATCCCACAGGGAACAGGAAGTGAACTGTGTCTACACTGAACGTAGTTTTGAGTGTAGGAGACCTCAAAGCCTGCCCCCACATTGACACACTTTCTCCAACAAGGCCCACAACACACCCACTCCAACAAAGTCACACCTCTAAATAATGCCTCTATGTATGAACTGATGGGGGGCAATTATATTCAAACTACCACAGATAGACACTGTTTTTCGTATCAGGCCTCTACTAAAGCTCTTGGCACACATCTCCTATGGGTGGGGTGAGGTACTGTATGGTAGCCACATCCTGCTTCTCTCCCTGAGTGCCATGCAAGATGACAATGGGGACATTATAAGAGTTCCAAAGGAGGGGTTGGGGATTTAGCTCAGTGGTAGAGCACTTGCCTATCAAGGCAAAAAAAAAAAAAAAAAAAAAAAAAAAAAAAAAGAGTTTCAAAGGAAGTGCTGTGGACAACCAGAAGCTCTACTATCATGTCTACAAGGCAGTATGGCCTAGTCTTTTGGAGGGAGGGAAGGAGAGTGCGTATTTATGTGTGCTGAGACACATGTATGTGTAGTGCATGGGTATGCTTGTACATGTGGAGATAAAAGGTCAACCTCAGGTGTCATTCATCAGGAGCTATCCACATTTTTTAAAAAATTATTTTATGTATTATTATGTGTATGCATGTATGGTTGGGGTGGCATGCACATGTCACAGTGCTTATGTGGAGGTCAGAGGACAACTTAAATTAGTTGTGTCTTTCCTTCCACCATGTGGGTCCTGGAGACCAACTGCTGAGCCTTCACTGGCCCCCATATCTACCTTTCTAAGTTTAAGACAGAGTCTCTCACTGGCCTGGAACCTTCCAAGTGGACTGGGCTGGCTGGCCAGAGAGCTGCCTGTTTCTGCCTTCACAGCACTGGGTTTACAAGCATGTGCCACAGCTGAGGTGTGTGTGTAGTGGGGTGAGAGTCTAGAGTGCAAGCTCAGATAATTATGCTTGCATGGCAAGAATGTTACTTTTAGATTTTTAAGTGAAATTTCTGTGTTAGATCTAGGAAATAAATTCTGTGTTTTAAAACTCTCTCAATAGACCAGATAGCTTGATGATATCTCAGTCTGTTGCCCAGACTGCTGTATCAGCATACCATATAGTAGGTGGCCTTGGCAGCAGAAATGTATTTCTCACAGCTTTGGAGGCTATGAGGTCAAAATCTAGACATGGCAGATGCAATTCTTGGTAAAAACTGCTTCTTGACTCACAGAAATTCTCATATGACAGAGAGTAAGGGATTTGTTTGATATCTATTCTATCTGTCTATCATCCATCCATCCATCCATCCATCCATCCATCCATCCATGTGACTTCTCTTTGCATTATTCACTTAAGGCAGGGTCTTTTACTGAATCTGGAACTTAACATTTTTTGGCCTGCCTACAAGTCCATCTGTCTCTATAGTCCCAAGTACTGGGATTACAGGTGTGCGTGGCCCCACACCTGGCTTTTGTGTGGGGCCTGGGGATCTGAGCTCAGTTCCTCATGCTTTCAGAAACAGCAAGCATTTTACCCTCTGAACTTCTCCCCAGCCCCTCTAAAACTTCATTTTGCAGAAACCCCGCCCATCAAACAACAAGTCCATATTCACCCCTTCTTCCACCCCTGGGAACCATCATTAACACTGCTGCCTCAGCAGGCATGCAAGGCTGTCTCCTTAGTCTTCAGACGCAGTCTCCTGGTGTATAATGATGTTAATATCTGTTTAGATGCGCTTATTGGTGATTTGAATCTGTTTCCATATTCGTCTGTTCAAGTTCTGTGTCAGTTTAACTGGATGACTTGTCATTTTGTTGTTGAGCTGTGTTCCTTACTTTGGATTTTAGATTCTTATTGGACCAGTGGTCTGCAACTCTCTCTCCCATTCTACAGATTTTGATTTTACTTAGTGCTTAGTGTTGTTTGCCTCAAAGTTTCTAATTTTAGTGACTCCAACTGAGCTCATTTTTTTCCCCGTTGTCTTGTATATCTGTCCTTATACCAATACGCCATCTTGATTTCTCTAGCTTTGTGGGAAGCATTGAAATTGTGAGATAGAAGATATCTTTTTCAAGAACATTTACGCTCTACTAGGTCCCTTAAATTTTCATAATGAATTACAGGATCAGCCTTCAAATTTATGAAGCATGATTAGCTGGGATTTTGAGGGTCTTACATTGAGTCTGTAGAATTTGAGGCACATTTCCATTCTGACTGTGGTGAATCCATTTATTGAGGTCTTGAATGTCAACACTGTTTTATAGTTTTTGAGTGTATGTTTTGTATTTCCTTGGTTAAAGTGTCCCTGCGTGTTAATTTTCTCTGGTGCTGTTGTAGATGGAGTTCTTTCCTACAGCTCCTGTGGGAATGGTTTATTGCAGTGATCTAGATGTGGGGCTGGCTCTTTTTCATTTTGTCTTTATCTAGCAGTTTTCTGAGCTTATTTCCTAGTTCAGTGGCTCTTAGTGTTATCCTTATTATATTTTCTGTGTAAGATTATGACACATGGAAAGAAAGGTGATGGTACTTCTTTTCCAGTCTGAATGCCTTTATCTCCACGTTTCTGCTGAACTGTGCTGGGCAGAATGATGGGGACCAGAAATGGTGACTGTGGCACCCTACCTTTGTCCTAAGAGAGTCTATTCTTTCGTGATGTAGTGTGCATACTGAGAGATGATTTTGTCTGCTTGAAGACTTTTCCTGGCTAGTCCTTTGTTTATTGGGTGTTTCTATCCTGAATAGGAGTTTAATTTTTAAAGTGAAATGATCGTATAATTTTTTTCATAATGGTAATAATGTATCCCTCTTCAATGACCCTTTCACCATGTCCCTCCTCCATGAACTTCCACTCATGTCCCTCCTCCACAACACTTTAACTCATGTCTGCTTCCATGACACTTCACTGGTGTCCCACCTCCATGACACTTCACTGGTGTCCCACCTCCATGACACTTCACTGGTGTCCCACCTCCATGACACTTTCTGCTTTGCAGCTTCTCTGGCTTCTGAACTTGTATAGCTAGTGGATAAGCCCCACAAGCACCAGTGTGCCCCAGGGCCAGGTGGCTACAACCTGCTGTTCCGCATGCTTTTCTTCTGTGGCCCACTCTGAAAGTGACCTCGTTAAGGGTGACAGCTGCAGTATCCACTTTCCGTAGTGCCCTGAAGTATCCAGTACACCGCAGCAAGCAAAAGGACAGCCTTTTCTACGTTTCCACAGATTAAAGGCTCTAAAAAGTCTTTGTGAAGGCCTCTTAGGACATGAGATTCTTCAGGTCAGATCAACTCTAAGAAATGTTTATATGGATATAAATCTTCACATTGATATATCTCTTCATGCGGATATGTTTATATATATATATATATATATATGTGTGTGTGTATCTTCATAGGAATGTATATATGTATATATATGTGTGTGTGTGTGTATCTTCATATGAATATATATATATGTATATGTATATATATATATATATATATCCATATGGATATATATCCATAGGTGCCTGTGGTTGTGCATGTGCAAATGCCCATGCGCTGTACAGTATGCACATATCATGATCATGTTATTTCAAACATGGACCTAAGTATAGCAGAGACTGAAACAGGAGGCAGCGTCCTGGGATCCAACCCTGGTTGTTTCTCAGTGAGCTGAGTGTTCTGTTCTGAGGCTTGCCTTCTTTCCCTTGTATAATATAGAATTAGTTTAAGCCCAGGAATAAAAGTATAGATTGACTAGTACAATATTTTGTATTAGTAGACAAGTCATAAATGATGACTTACAGGGGTGTCTTCAGCTTCTTTTCAGTGATTCTGATATTAGCCATATCCTAATATCTACTTATTATCTACCGTGTTCTGGTGGTATTAATTTGAACTAATAGGTGACTATTTCAGTGAAGTCCTAGGTCTTGCTTATGTTTGATTAGCTGAAACCTGTCCTCATTCAGTTCTTCCTCCCTTTAATTCTATGGGCTAGCTTTGGAAACTTGTTATAGACTGCCGTTTTTCCTTGGCCAGAGGAATTGTGAGTCTGAGGAAGTCTTCAAGAGCACATGAGCCCAGACTCAGCTGCAGTGTACTCAAGTTCCCATGCTCACTGCTGGATGCCATCTGCTCCACTCCTCATCTGTCATCTGGAGATAAGGCCATGCCTCCAAGCATCCTTCTGAGAACTCAGACTTGGGTGACAGGCCTTTTAACACAGCACGTGGCCCGGCAGGGTCTGATAAATAGGTGCAGTAGATGTGCCCTTCCTCCTTGCCATCTCCAGGGCTTCAAACAGGCTTTGTCATGTAAGAAATGTTGGAACAGAAGCCAGCAAGGTGGCTCAGCAGGTAATGGCGTTTGCCACCAAGTCTGACAACCTGAATTTGAGCCTCAGAACCCATACATTCCTGCAGGCCATCATCTGACGTCCACATGTGCTGTTTTGGCACAGACATACAAGCACACAAATGTACATTCAGCAATAAGTTCTTTTTAAAAAGGTAGTAATAATTATAATAATAATAATACTAATAAAAGAGCAAAAGGATTTCCTGGGGGATGGTGTTTTGTTTTGCTTTTGTAGTGCTTTGAATTGAATTTGGGGCTTCCAGATACTAGGCATGGGCGCTCTCACTGAGCTTTCCTAGCCTTGAGTGAAATGTTTGGTTGGCAAACCGCTTGTAAGAAAATTCCTGTTTTTCTGGGTCTGTATATAGCAAGGGTTCCTGCTTTTGGAAGGCAGCCCGCCTGTGTGAGACCAGTGTAGACATAGGCTGAGAGTATGAGCATGGGCAAGGATGCTTTCCCAGGAGCCTCTTTTGACAGGCAGGAGGAATGGGGCCCCTTGCAGGTCTCCATGGGCTTGCTCGCCTTTCTGAACTGGGCCGTTCCTGGTGGTGCTGCTAGGGTTAAAACCATCAGCCGTGTAGATGGTATCAGTGTTGGGAAAGCTCAGCATGTTGTTTCACTTCATTACTCAGGACAGGTAAACAGAGCTGGTCCATTAAACCAGACCCGGTGAGCAAGGGCCACTCCTGCAGGGACACAGGGGCATTGGTGCCCACGCTGGATGAGTGGCACACAGAGGCCTCGTTCTTTACTTATTTTTGCTGCATTTGGGATCAGGGTATATGAAGCCTCTGTAGCAGACATCTAGTCACGTGCACATTCCTTACTTGTATAGCCTGCTGGGAAAACTGGAGAGAGACTGCTGTGAACCTGGACAGCCCTAACAGAGCCAAGGCATAGCGTTTTGGCTACTATGGTTAGTCTTCCCAATGCTTTACCTCTTAGTAAGTGTAACTTTTTCAACTCTTTTGCTTTTATTTGCACATTTAGGTGCTTTTAGTAGGGATGTGGTTTTGGTATGAAATCCTATCAATTGACTATAGATTTTTTTAAAAATTTTTTTCATCACATTTTAAAGGTACTGAGAACAAGA
The DNA here is from genome assembly GCF_903995425.1 of Onychomys torridus. Taxonomy (NCBI): domain Eukaryota; kingdom Metazoa; phylum Chordata; class Mammalia; order Rodentia; family Cricetidae; genus Onychomys; species Onychomys torridus. Next base: position 49,053,532 of record NC_050451.1, read on the forward strand.
ATCTTCTGGACAGTTGGTGTTGTCCCTGATTTCCCTGAGGACAAATGTCCTCTTACCCAGCAGGATCCGGTGACAGAGCCAGAAACTTTAGTCAAGGGCATCATCACTCCTTAAACTTTGCACACAAAAGAGCAGTGTCTCCATGTTGGAACTCTTGCTAAAGAGTTTTCAAGGAGGTACAAGTAAGGTTTTTCAACTCCCTCATAATGCTGTGTGCTGGGGCAGCGGCCTTCCTTATTGGTGCACCTGCACTGTGAGAGGAAGAGGCGGAGGTGGATTCCACTCTGCAGCAGGGCAGAAATAGGGAAGGTGTTCATTCTAATACTGGTTTGCTCTGCATTAGTCTTTAGAATAATGCCCCAAAGTGTCCTGAGACATGGTGGCAGGGTTTTTCATCGAGAAAAGCCTGCTTGTGCTGTTGTAAGGTGGAGTAAGTGTGTCGTGAGAATGACTGGAACTCCATGGTTTCCTCCCCGTGGCGCTGTGTGTTGACTGATTTTGAATGAAAAGGGGCATGGCGTCATCAGTGCTGACTGAGGTGACACATTTTTATGAAGACTGTGGGAAAGCCATTTGGAGTGTTCTCGGGGAACCTCTGGATGCACTCCTAAGCTGAAGAGTCAGATCACTTTCCCGGGTCCCTGCCCCTCCTGGCCTACGCCCCATTAAGTGGGTACAGCATGGACTGAGAACCATTGGCACAGGCCCATCTCATTGCCAGCAAACAACTGCACATACATGGTCAAGTGGGGAGGGCACAGACAGAGGCACCAGAGCACCATCATTGTTGCTGCCCGCCTCCCCCAACACCCAGCCGTTGATGCCAGTTTTGGTTTCTCTTGAGTGTATGTTTAACCTGTTGGTTTTTCCTCTCTCTGATGTGTGGTTGTTGTTATATATTAACTTAATGCCAGGCAGCAGCAGCACAGACTTCTCGATCACACTGGTGGATTTTGTGTTCAGAGCAGGACAAAGTTCAGAGCTCTACTAATTTCATGGTCTGGACTCCCCAGCCTGGCGACTGGACCCCAAATAAAAAAACCATACCTGCTGTCGTGTGACCTTGTAGTTTGTTGCTTTTTTTTTTTTTTTTTTTTTTTTTTTTAGTCCTAGCTGTCCCGGAACCCTTGTAGACCAGGCTGGCCTCAAACTCAGTGATCCGCCTGCCTCTGCCTCCCGAGTGCTGGGATTAAAGTCGTGCGCCACTGCTAACACCACCTGGCTTGCAGATTGTTGCTTTTATATAATGTTGTCCTTTAGTTACAGTCATGAAAGTTGGTTAGGAAGCATGTGGAGTGAGTGCTGCTCTGAGTCTGAAGTCTGGTGGCAGAGCTGGAAATCCTCCCCTGCTTTATTGTTTCAGGGTCCAGGCAGAGGCAGAGGTGGTTCTGTGTCGCTGATGGCATTCAGAGTAGGACCCGCTCAACCTATGGTTCCTCTTTCACTGCTTTGTAATTGTGTCTATTGCCGGTTTGGGCTCCCTCCACTGCCTGAGGTTTAATAGAAGCCTTTCCTCCGAAGGAAGGCTGCAGCACCACATTGGGAACCTTTGTGGTGCAGAATAGATGCCACTTTCTGTCCCCAAAGACCTTGCTGGAAATGCTTTGTTCCCAGCAGCTTTATAGAGGGTTGTCTTCTTGAGGGATTTATTTATTAGCAAAATACTGCTGCGAGCATGATTTTTAGGGGCCCATAATTTAGACTTTACTGGTTCAAGGTTGTAATTTTTTTTTCTAAAGCTATCTGGAGATCCATTCACTAAAGAAATAAGCTTTTGCTGAAAATTAGGGATTGAGGAAAAGCGCTGAATGAAGACAGGACTTTTGTATTACCTCTGGAAGTAATTGCTCCTTTAACTCAAAATCCATTAGTAGCCTGGGTATAATTTTTTTGACATCATGATTATTAATGTCTTTTAACAAGGTCTCGTTTCAGAAACCTTAAGCAAAATTGCTGATTTTAATATAATAGTCATGGTATTTTAGAAACCAAATGATGTATTTATTGAAGGTATCCAATTGCCCTAATTTAACTTAGAAGACGTATACATAAATACCAGATTTCATGACCCATGTATTAGTCAAAGTTCCCCCAGAAAAACAGAATCTGTAGGTTTTACACATGTGTGGGCAGGTAGGTGTGTATCCATCCTTATCTGGTTTTTTTTTTAATGTTGGAATATTTTCATAAACATAATGAGATATGCCATGGGGATGGAGCTCAAGTCTGAACACACAATTCAGTTCTATTTCATAGATACGTAGTACATATGGCCCCAAAGTAATTTCATATAACCATTTTAATAATCTTGTCTATGAAACAAAGCTCGTGGTATGGAATTCTTAACTGGGGTGTGTGTATTAGCTTCTCCATTAGCTCAACAAAGTGACGGAGGCAGATCACTTACAAAGAGAAAAGAGCTTTCTTAGTTGACAGTCTGGGAGGCTGAAAGTCCAGACAGCGCAGGGCCTCTGGTGAGGCAGCATGGGCTATAGCTCCTCATGGTGGACTACAGTGAGGGAAGCCTGGGAGACTGGGTGGGGGCAGGCTCAGGCCCAGCTCCTGTGAGGAATTCCTTAAGCTAGTGGTTCTCAACCTGTGGTTGGCAACCCCTTTGAAGGGGTTCAAACGACCCTTTCATGGGGTTTGCATATCATATTTATATTACAATTCATAACAGTAGCAAAATCACAATTATAAAGTAGCAATAAAAATCATTTTATGGTTGGGGATCACTGCAACATGAGGAACTGTATCAAAGGGTCATAGTGTTAGGGTGGGTGAGAACCACTGCCCTAAGCCCTCCTGAAGGCACACTCCTACTGGCCTTAGAAACTTTCACTAGACCCCACCTCTGGGAGGTTCCACATCATCTCGAATCCCCCTACCCTGGGAACAAGATTTCAACAAGGTGGAGAGGTGGGGTGAAGGAGAGGCACATACCTAAACTATAGCATGATGCAGATCTGTGTTCAAACGTTTCACATTTGGGACCTTTTAGATTTCAGATTTACACATTCTGAAAATTCAGCAAGGTCGGGGAGTGTCAAGGAAGGAGAGAGAGATTGAGAAATGCTGCTCAGCTTGGAAAAGTAAGATTGTAATTATAGGGCCCCTGCAAGCTTAGAGTCAGCAGGGTGCGTCAGTAGGCTGGGAGTCCTGGCTGGAACTGATGTTTCAGTCTGGAAACCAAAGGTAACATCTTAGGGTTTCTATTGCTGTGATGGAACAACATGACCAAAAAGCAGGCTGGGGAGGAAAAGGTTTATTTGGCTTACATTTCCATATTGCTGTTCATCAATGATGGAGGTCAGGACAGGAACTCAAGCAGGCCAGGAACCTGGAGGCAGGAGCTGATGCAAAGTCCATGGAGGGGTGCTGCTTACTGGCTTGCTCCCCATGACTTGTTCAACCTGCTTTCTTAAAGAACCACCAGCCCAGGGATAGCACGACCTACATTAGGCCTGACCCTTGCCCTTCAATCACGAATTAAGAAAGATGGCTTACAGTTGGAGCTTATGAAGACAATTTCATAATTGAGGTTCCTCCTTCCAAGTGACTCTAGCTTGTGTCACGTTGACACAAACTTAACTAAGGCAGTAATCTCAGGCTGAGTTCCCTGTGTTGAAGACCCTCATGGTTCCTCTCAAGGCCTCCTTCTGGGTGGATGAGGCCCACTCACCCCGTGAAGGATAACCAGCTCTACTCAAAGTCTACAAACTTAACTGCCACTCACATCTTAACAGGGACATCTAGGCTGGCATTGGACCAAACAAATGGGTACCATGGCCTAGCCAGGCTGACACATACTGGATGAGGAAATGTAGACACTGCAGCCTTGGCAAGGACATGGTCCAGAGGACATTTTCCTCCATCTGCTGTGTGATGGAGTTGGACAAAGGAAAAGCAGAGAGCAGCTGGCAGGTGTGGGAGTAGCATCAGGAGACGTGGACGCTGTGCCAGCCAAGTGAAGTTAGCCATACTCCACAGAAGTATCATGGCCTGTCAAAGCAACACAATGACACTTGCCACACATGTGCTGGGGGCTGGTGAGTTGTCACAGAGAGAAGGAGTTAGAGGAGGAGACAGTATCAAGGACCTGGCAAAAAACAATGCAGGAAACCTGAGATTCCAGAACTGAATAAAATCAGAAGAGGCTGGAGAGGGGGTTCAGGGAGAAAAGTGATTACAAGGCTGGGACCTGAGTTCTGTCCTCAGAATTTACATAAGAAGGTTGGGTGCGGTGGCACATGCTTGCAATCCCAGCAGTGGGGAAGCAGAGAGAGGCAGATCTCCAGGCCAGTAAAGATCCCGTCTCACAAAGAAAAATGGGGCGGGTTGGATTTGGGCTAGAGAGAGATGGCTTAGTCAGTACAGTGCTTGCTGTATAAGCATGGAGACTTGAGTTTGGAGATCCAGCACCCAGATGAAAGCACACTGGTGTATGTCTATAAACCCACAGCTGGCAATGTGAACCCCCAGATCTCATTGGTCAGCTAACCTAGTGAAATTGGTGTGTTCCAGGGCCGGTGAGAGATTGTCTTAAAAACTAAGGCAGGAGAAGACATTTGACATCTCCTTCTGGCCTCCATACAGATGTACACTACATGTCCGTGTACATACACCCTACTAAGATAAACATAATACCTGCCTTTCCCTCCCCCACAAAGGTCGATGGCATTCCTAAGGAATAATATCCAAGGTTGTCCTCTGGCCCCCACAGGCACATGTAACCAAACATACATATGTGTGCCAAACACCACACACAGAGAGAGAGAGAGAGAGAGAGAGAGAGAGAATACTAGGCTGGGAATGTGACCCAGTGGCTGAGGTTACCTAGCATGCTTGAGGCCACAGTTAGATCCCCAACACTGGAAACAAACAAATCAAGACCACAACAAACAAAACCTTCCAGTCATGTTGTCTGAGCCAAGCCTCCAGTCCAAGTGACTCCACAATGTCCTTGGGGTCTGAATCACGCCACCACGTCAGGCCTGGTGCTTTTAACCTTTCAGAATTTCTCGACCCTCAGTCTCTGGGAGCTGAAGAAAGATGGTGATGATGCAGGCCTGCCAGTTTTCTGCAGGGAAAATACAAGCGTTAGAAATGCTCGACAGGGCCGCCAGTTAGGAAGGCGAGCTGGGGCTAGTGACGTCATCAACCCATTGAGAAGAAAAAGGAAGACCAAGGAAGCTGAGTGCATTTGGCTTTGGATGTACTTGGGAAGCGATAGTTGGCACATTCATCAAGAGCCTGGTTACATTTCTGTACAGTCACACTTACCCTGGTGCTTAGTTAGTGGGGCTCAGTGTGACTCAGGTTACATTTCTGTACAGTCACACTTACCGTGGTGCTTGCTTAGTGGGGCTCAGTGTGACTCAGCTCTGTGGGTGAAGGCTTATGCAAACTGAGCAGCACCAGTGAAGAGACTTCTGGTATCCTAGTGGAGGCTGATCCAGGAAACATTGGGTTTTACACAGTCGTCCTGACCGAAGGGACTTTTTCCAAGGCAGTGCCCCCTGTTCATCTGTTGTTATTAGACCCTTGACTGCCACACAGCCAACCCTCTTTGGCTTACAGAACTAGCTGCTCTGAAGTGAAGCCCGGGCCACTGTTGAAGTTCAGAGAAGCGGGCACTGTGAGTGGCCTTCGCTCTGCAGTTCTTTCACCCCCCATGACCGTCCCGTGTCCCTCCACCCTTCTCCTTGTGGAAGTCAACACAAGTACGGGGTGCAGCTGCCTCTCCAGGCATGTATATCTCAGAAGGCTTTTCATGACTCTTTGCCTAGTCAGAGTAGGAAAGGCCGGGCGGTGGTGGCACACGCCTTTAATACCAGCACTTGGGAGGCAGAGCTAGGTGGATCTCTGTGAGTTCAAGGCCAGCCTGGGCTACAAAGCGAGTTCCAGGAAAGGTGCAAAGCTACACGGAGAAACCCTGTCTCAAAAAACAAACAACAAAAACAAACAAAGAAGATAACATTTTTAGAGTAGGAAATCAGTTCTGACGTATACAGTGGTCTCTCCATTTGTATAGCAGCAATCTTTGCTTGGGACATAGTAATCCTCTATAACCCTTGAGTCTTTCCGCCTTTCTTTGGACTTTACTTTGTCCTCCTCTTGCCCTTCCACCTCTGGGCAGCTTTACTTAAATACAGATGTCTCCCAGAACACCAGTCTTTTGTGTCTTTTCTGAGTCAGGACTTGAAATCCTGGTAGGTAGGGTGTGTTTCATGTGAAGGCCTTTGATGTTAATTTCTACTGTTCTCTCCTCTCACCAAGGCTGAGGCCCTTAAAAAGGACACTGCTTACCCAGGCTCCAGAGCACAGACATGGTCATCACTTCCTGGTTATACTCATGGGAGGGAGCATCATGGAGGCAGACCTTGAAGATCTCAGGATTTTGAGAAGCTACACAGCAAAAGAACGGTCTTCCATGTGGGTGAAACTGTAGTGGAAAGAGTCAATGGAACAGGCATTGCTCTCAGACACCAGTTTTGGTTTTGTTTTCATTGAGCAAAGCCTCCAGTATTGACCTTGCATGCAGTGAGTGCTCTGGAAGGTTTCAGAGAATTCTTACAGGTTAGGGGTGGTATGCATGATGAAAAACTTGAGGACTGGACTTTATCCAGAAGGAACATTGGGCACAATTCTGTGATGGAGCCCTCCGGAAAGGCTTCCCTGGTAATGTGGGCTTTGGCTGAGTAGACTGTAGAGTTGAAGCATGGAATCAAAGTTGAGGAGGAGTAACCTAGCTCTGGGTAGAGAGTGACATGGAATGGACAGAGGGAGTGCTCCACAGACCTGAGTGTAGAGCGGGTGGGAAATAGGTAGCGCCAGGACAGGAAGATGATTACCACACAGGCATTTCTTGATTTGCAATAGTTGGTTAAGGCAGGATTGTTGTTGGTGGGTTTGTTTTGTCATCGTTATTATGGTCTAGAAGAAATGCATATTCAGTAGTAACTTCAGATTTTCAGTTTGGCTGTTCCTTAGCCTTGTCATGTGGCCAGTTTTCTCTTTGCTAGGCTGCAAAAGTGGTCACTTCTCCCAGTCAGCCCCTACATCATGAGGAAGAAACACTGACCCCCTCCTCCAGTGTTCTGTGTTCCAGAGTGGAATGTCTGGTAGTTTAAGTGAAGGCAGTGTGTTTTCAGCTTTTTAACTTACAGTGGGTTTCTCAGGATATAGCCTCATGGTAAGTTGAGGAGTATTTGTGTTCTCGGGGCTGTAGGTAAAGACAAAGATGGTGTGAGGAACTGTTTGTGTGTTTAAGAGAAGGCTTCTGCTGAACATGGTGGTGCATGTCTCTAATCCTAGCACTCAGGAGGCAGAAGCAGGTGGATCTCTGAGTTCAAGGCCAGCCTAGTCTACAGAGCAAGTTCCCAAACAGCCAGGGAAACCAGAGAAACCCTGTCTTGAGTGGGGAAATTCAGAAGAAAATGAGAGCGAGAAGGTTCTGTGTGGTTGGATTACAGTGCAAGGGGTGAACCCTGGCTCAGGCGTCATTACACCTGGAGCTGGTTATATGATGGTGGCCACTCAGGCATTTTGGTTCCTGCAGAAACAAATTGCATTTTGATTCTCAGAATGGGCAGAGGAAATAAGATAAGGAATGGAGGAGTCATATAGGTGGGAAGGCTCCACAGAGGTTGGTGAGTGCCTAGAGAAGAACCCATAGCTATGACATCAGAGATTTGAGGCAGGGCAGGCTAGATTCTCTCTAAGAGTCCGTTTGATTTGACACTTAGCAATGCATTGACAAGATGCACCAGGCATTCCAGGATTGAAGGAGGTAACTCAGTGAATCTGGCCACAAAGCTACTCATTGGCTCAACAGTGATCCATGGAGTTCTGCTGTGTGCCAGGCACTGTGCTAGGGGATGAAACCGTACTTTCAAACAGAACAGGTATGGAGAGTTTCCAGGTAATGCACAGTAGGAGATATGGTCAGCAGCTTCCTTAGAAGAATAGAACCCATGGCTTCTACGTATGTTGTATAACTATATATTGTAAAGGGATTTATTGAGCAGTGGCCATCCTCATGCTGCAGAGGTTGAGAACCTGGTTGCTAAGTCTGAGACGCTGGGCTAGATTGGCACTGCAGGCCTGGAGGCTCCCTGGATAGTCGCTGGTGGTGAGCTCACTTTGAAGGGCCAAAGAGGCCAGAGTCTGAGGTTGGCAGAGCACAGCAGCATTGGCAAGTGCGCTGTGCTGCAGGCATGAAGCTTGTTTCGTGAACTGTCTTCTCTCACAGGTCTTTTTCTGTCTTGGCCCCCAGACCATTGGATGGCATAGCCTACATTTGGGGTGTTTCTTTCTTCCCAATTGCTGCCTCTCATATCAGTCTTCTCTGAAAATATCTTCACAGGCACACTCAGAAGTGTGCTTCAATAAACATCTCCCAATCCAGCCACGTTGGCAGTCAAGTCCAACACCCCCAACCTTGTGCAGGGAGGATAACACACTGTGATAAGTCAAGAAGGGAATTAGTAATAAGAACTCTGAAAACACAGGCAGGAATTTGAAGAGTTTGTAGAAGAGACTGGACTTCCTCTCAAGTCCCGGGTCCACTTTCCAGTCTTTGAGTCCCGGGGCCAATAGCACAGTCATCTGGGCCTCAGTGGTCCTTTCTGCTCTACTGTGTATGAACACAGTAGCTGCACCCAGAGACCTTGAAAAACCTTTCGGACCAGAGATTTCAGACTCAGGACTTCAGTGCTCTAGCAGAATGGTTAAATGATAAATTATGCAAGATAACTTATCAATATATGCATTGTAAATTTTCTTACTAGAAATGTCCCAAACTTTACATCACTTAAATTAATTCTTTGACTGAAAGAGAGAACTAGGAGGAGGCACTATTGGATTGTTCATTCATACAGCTAAATTAATGGAGACTTTCTTTCTTGGGCCCTGTAAGAATGGAGTTGAAACTGTAAGGGAACGCTCCCAGGCTCTTTCCAGAACAGGGCCCATTGTTGGAAATGTTGAGAACCATTGGCAGGAAACTGCAGCGCACAGTGTGAAGAGAAGAAACAAAGAAGATGGGCAGATCCTGGTGCTTTGTGTGTTCTTAGACGTGGTCCATACAAGGCTCCGGCAACTCCATAGATAAGGATTAATGATTCTCCATTCACCCTACTCAGACAGGATTTTGAAAGGTGGTCTATACAGACCTGGTAGTTAACTAGTGACTGTACAGTGGGCTCCCTGAGGGATCTCACTGAGACTCCCCTCCCCCCACAAGGGCTGACTGGGTCCCCACATTCATCTGGAAAGACAGGGATTTCCTTTACCATGTCATTTATTCTGTGGCTAAGCTGTTACCTCTGGCAATTCCTAATCTTTCTGCTGCTTCATGTGTGCCTGTGCTAGACATATCACGCAAACAGAATCATATAGTATGTGGCATTTTGCAATTAGTATCTTTTCTTTGGAATCATATTTTCTAGGTTCCTCTGTATAATAAATAGCATGTGTGAGTACTTCCTATTTATAGTGGAAAAATACTGCTTTATGGACAAATTCCATACTTATTCATCCATCCCTCACTGGATTCTTGGTTTGTTTCTACTTTCTCATGGTTGTGGATACTGCTCCTATAAACCGTAGGTTTTCAGTTCTCTGAGCCTATCCTTAGAAGGGGAGTTGCTGGGTCACGTGGTGACTATGTATTTGAGGACCTGCCAGCTTGTCCCCAAAGTGGCGGCACCATTTTAAATCCACACTGGCAGCAGAAGAGAGTTCTGGCTTTCCCCAGCCTGGCCAGCACTTGGGGTTGTCTAGAACGATGCAGTTCTGTACCAGACTCCTACTCCCATGCTGGTCATGGTCGTCTCTGGTGGTGGGGTGGGGGAAGGTTGCTTTTCTCTTTATCTGTCTCCCAAGTTACTGATTTGTTGGCTTTCCTTCAATATCTCCTTTTACTCCACTGGAAAAGGAGGATGGAGAGACCAAGGGAGAACTCAATGCTGGTTAATGTAGATACATATTAACAGTTGCTTACGAGTTGTTAGAAAAGTCCCAAGTGGGGAAAGCCTGAACTAATGACCATAAGTAATGCTTTGGATTCATGGATGACAAACCTGTAGGACTGTAGGTGTTAAAAAATGTAGCCAACCATGTTCCTTATTCTGTCGATGACCACTGTATGGGGAAACTCAGCTGCGGCTGTTAGTACTGGCATGCCAAGAAACTACCCAGGTCACAGCATGTAGTGCAGTGTCCAAGACATCTCCAGGGGCGGGGGGCGCATTTTCTATTAGCCTCTTACATCGGGCACATTGGTAGGGGTTGCCAGCAGGCACCCTTCCACAGGGCTCCAAACCTGACATAAAATGGCCTCCTGATGTAAGTAAACAATACTTTTAAGTATCATTCTCCAGTCCTTTAAAACGCACTGACATTTATATTGTCTCTTAAACTTAATACGCATATAGTAAGTACTATTTATTTTAATGTTAAAACCATAACCTTCATAACATCAAATAAAAATAGCTGTTTCTTTCTCTAGCCCATCACAGATGTTCTTCTGTATGCAGAACAGATGTCTAGTGCTCTTTTCACGTTATCTGCTCACTTAATGCTTTTTAAGTATTTATTGATCCTGGCACTAGATGTACCCAGATAGAAAGATGTTGTTCCGTCTCTTGCAGACTGCACGATGCACAAGGAAGCAGCCCTGAGATGTGATGTAAGAAGCCAGTGCACAGGAAACTGAACCCACACAAGGATGCTTTGAGAGATCTGAAGGCAGGGTGCGTAATTGCAAACAAATCACCGAGGGCGACAGTTTTATCATCAGCAGTTCTGACACTTCCTGGATGACTCTGGCCAAGATGTTCAATTTCTCTTTCTAAGTGTCATTAAGGGATTGTGCATGGTAAGATCACACTGGAAATGCCTAGAATGAGATGAGTTTTTGAGAGACACTGTTGTGTGGTGGAGAAGAAGTCAGGCTTTGTTATCCCACCTTGGGTCCCTCTGTAGCTGTCTAGGACTTGGTGACCTCAGATGTAGTAAAAGATAACTGTAGTCACAGTGGAACAGAGAATGATTGGGCTGTTCCTGGTGTTTTACAGATCAAGAGCTACAGAGCCGAATAGGTCCCTGAAATATATTTCAGTATGATAATAAATGGGAAAAGGAAAGAGGCGAAAAGGTCTGAAGAGGGGTTCAGAAATGCAAAGGAGGAGAAAAGAGGTTCTGGAGAATCACCTCATGTTGGGGATGTAGCTCGAGGGTAGTATGCTTACTTTACATGGGCAGGGCCCTGGGTTTGACTCCCAGAACTGGAGAAAATGTGAGTCATTTCTATTGGTTGTGATACTTTTAGAGTCATATGAAGACTGAGCCATTTAATTTTGTTGTTGCTGTTGTTTCCTTGCTGATTTATCTCTGCTCGGAATGGTCTCGTTCAGTGCCTGGGACTCAGTGTTGCATATCGTTGACTTGAAGGAACTGTCAGGTAGATTTGATTGCTCAAACAGAACACTGGACTGACTGGAAAGAACCAGTGTGAGTAAAAGAAAGATGAATGAAGCGAGCAGAAAGCTGCCTGTGTGGGGGAGAGCGTCCCAGACGTGCTGGAAAAGCACCTTATTACCCCCCCCTCTGCTAGGCTTCGGATGGAACCCAAAGCGTTCCATGCACTAGACAAATGCTCTGCTGTGAGCTGCATGCCCAACCCCAGGACTTAGTGCTTTAGAAGCCTTAACTTTAAACCTTAACAGTAAAACTGGATTTTTTACAAATTGTTTATCTTCAGAAAAAAGTTATGACTTATCTTTCTAGTCTTTAAAAATCATCCACAGCTGCTAAAAGTACTTGTAATATGTGTGTAACGAGCAGGGAAAAACAACAGTGACATACACATTTTGCCACCAAATGGTCTCAGTAGAAATATTGTAAAGACAGAAAGTGTGAGCCGGCCAGTAGTGACTGGGCAGGGACTACGCTGGTCAAAGTACAGATTTCAAAACATTACTGCATGGCTTCTCTGCAAGCATTTCGTGAGCACGTGTCAGAGATTTAGTTAGATTAAGTTAACTCCTTAATGTAGACTCCACAGGATGTTGGGGCGGGCTCCCAAATCACTGAAGAGACTTATATATTCTGTTGGGAAAGACTTGAAAAAATTTGCCAAGTTAGAAACAAAACTGGGAAATGTTGTATAGGTAAAACCATAGCTCTTGTGGTAATCTTTTCTGAAGGGTAGAAACTGTTTGTATCTCTAGTGAGCAAAAAGGAAAATCTATAAACTAACTGGTAACTTGCCTAAATCACAGTAAATAGCAAGTCAAAAGAATGTATGATCTCCCGGAGGGTGACACCTACTTTGGGTAGACCAGTTCTACTGGCTCTGGTTTATTAGTGTTGGAAGGTTGGTTATCCATCCATCCATCCATCCATCCATCCATCCATCCATCCATCCATCACCTGTGTTTTGGCTAATTAAAAAAATACATTATACATTAGGAGTAAAAAGTGGCCATTGATACCAACAGAATTGCTAGAAAATTTGGAACTTTTTCTCTTGGTTCTTCAGTTCTCCCAGGGGCATGGGGTCTCCTGGGCGGCAGAGTGTTCTCTTGGGCTGACATCCCCTGAAAAACACATACTGTTAGCCTACATATCCCTTGGGTTCTGTATGTAGCCTTAGATTCAGCCAGCTGCAGATTGGAAATATTAAAGAAAAAGAAATATGATGAGCATTTACCTGATACTGATAGTGTGAGAATGGTGATCTCAGGTGATTTCAGGTATCCAGGACAGACAGCGTGGTTAGGCTATTTGCAGACGCTGGGCTAGTTTCCAGTAAGGGTTTCTGCATCTGTGGACTTCAGTACCAGGTGAGCAAGATGTCCAGAACCAGTCCTCCATAGATGTTCAGGTGGCTCAGTGTCTAAGTCCTGAACCCTGCAAAACAGAACCTAGCTTTGTTCTTCTAGTCCTCCAGGGTCCTCCTCTCCTCTCCTCTCACCTCATTTGCCTCTATACTCACTGGACTAAATGGCAGCTCCTTACAGCTTCTTCTCACTCCGAAACATAGTCCTTAGGAAGTTGCCATTTATTTACATGGAGTATCTATTTTTGTTGTTCTGGGCATCAGACCCGGCTTTGCACATGATGGGCAAGGACTCTACCCCTAAGTTACATCTTCAGTCCTTTATTTTGACTTTTTAGGACAGGATCTCACTGTGTAGCACAGGCTATCCTCAAACTCTAGCCTATGCCTCCTGAGTACCACATCTTTATACATTGCTTAGGAAGTTGCACTCTAGCAAAGCAGAAATCTTGCCTGAGGGTGTGGGGGTAGTTGTCTCAGATTTATGGATTTCAGACCCAGACAACACAATCCATAAGAGACTTGCACAGATGTCTTGTTGAGTTTCTTTGGAGTTACTATAGGGTTGGTATTACTCTTTTTCATTCTGCTGGCTGTCCATATTGCTTTCCTAGGAAGTGTGGGTTATAATTAAAAACTGGACTAACGTCAGGCAAGACAGTGTGTGGTATTGTGTTCCCCCAAAATATTGTGTGTTCCCTAAAATAAATTCATCTGGGGTCAGAGAACAGACAGCCACTAGAACAGAGCCAGAAATGGTGGCTAGAAAATGGGTCAGAGCAAGCCATAGCAGAAGTTGGGCGGTGGTGGTGCACGCCTTTAATCCCAGCACTTGGGAGGCAGAGCTAGCGGGATCTCGAGTTCAAGGCCACTTTAGAAACAGCTAAGCATGGTGACCCACGCCTTTAATCCCAGAAACCCAGCCTTTAATCCCAGGGAGTGGGGGCAGAAAGTAGAAAGATATATAAGACGTGAAAACCAGGCACCAGAGTTAGTTAAGCATTTAGTTAGTTAAGCATTTGGCTGGTTTAGCATTCAGGCTTTGGAGCAGCACAGTTCAGCTGAGAGCCATTGGGATGAGGATTCAGAAGCTTGCAGTCTGAGGAAACAGACCAGCTGAGGAACTGGCGAGGTGAGAAAACTGGCTTGTTCTGCTTCTCTGATCTTCCAGCGTTCACCCCAATAACTGGCCTCAGGTTTGATTTTATTAATAAGAACTTCTAACAATCTTGCTATAGCAGTGAATGCTGTTTTACACTCTCTTCTCATGCAAACCTGGACAGTGCTATGTGGGCCTGCCCCACCTGTTGCCATTAGAATATGGGAACTAATACAGGCTTTGAAATTCATCAAAGTTGGGTGAATGCCAGCCACAACAGGTCTCCAGTAAGTACCAGACAGCATCTCAGATGCCCTCCCTCCTCAAAGAAAGACTCCGTGCCCTTATGTGGTTGATAAAATGTTTATATGTTTAGAGTCCATGTTTACATTCTTAGAATCATAAAATCTTACAATTAGAAAAAAACCTCCATGGTTTGTAGCTCAAGGTTTGTCCTCAAACTCAAACTCCGTCCCCCCCTTTGACTCCACCCACTGGTCCCTCCAGACGGTGGAAAGTTGAACCTTGCTAGACAGCAGCATGTGGTTTGTAAGCATCATTAACTAGTTTTCCGTCACAGAATGAAGCTGTCTTACGCTGACATTGACTTTTGCCAGAGTGTGAATATCAATAGGTGCTTGGTCTCCCTTCCAGAGGAAACCATTTTGTGTGTCTTACCTAACATTGTATTCAAAGCTGAATGCTGCAGAATCCTTTGGCTGTTTGTCAAAAGATGTGAGTGTCAAACTGTTGTCCAAAGCATTGCTGGCCTGACCCTTGTTTCCTTTAAGCCCTGGTGGCATATTCCTACAGGAGGCTGAGGCAGGAGGATTTTGAGTTTAAGGCCAGTGTGGACTACCTAGTAAGTTCCAGGCTGGGATGGGATGGAGTGGGGAGACAGTCATAAATAAATTATATTTTTGCCGGTTATTTTTTTAAAGGCAAAGGTAAACATATATATCAAAGGAGTCAAAGATTGTACAGTCACTTATTTGAACATTCTAAAAATATGTATTGTTACACCATGGATGAACTTCAAAAGCACAGCGCCAAAGAGTGAGAGAACAAAGGCCACGTGGTGTGTAATCCAGAAGGTGCCTATCCATGGAGACAGCAAGCAGCTCAGCTGTTGTCAGGGGCAGGAAGAGAAGCCAGCTGAAGGGAGGAGGAGGAGGAGGAGGAAGAAGAGGAGGAGGAGGAGAAAGAGGAGACAGGAGAATAATAGTTCCAGGATTCTGAAGGAAGAGACCTGTCACTGTGAATCGTTATTTACTCTTCATCTTTTTGTGCATTTCATATTCACGGGAAGAAATTTCTGTAAAGCCAGGGGAGCGAGGTCCTCCCCAGAGATGTGGATAGTGCAGTGTGCATCACGTGTTCTGTGAAACAGAAATTGGTAGAGCTAGAGCATCACAGCAGCTCACCTTGTTAGGGGCAGGGTTGAGAAGGAAGGGGGAAGATGCAGCACAGGGGAGATGCTTCCCTCAGAGATTGATGGAGGGATATTTATCATCAAGATTTCAGAGTGTGAACTTGGAGTTGCCAAGTGTCTTCTCCGTATCCTCTGCCCCAAATCGTCAGGACCACTCTGTAGAGGATGTGGCATAAATCAGTGCCAGGATCATTAATCAAGGTGTGACATCCTTTTAGCTTTTCCCATGTCTCTTCTCAGGATTCTATGAACAGAAGTCTCACATGCTCTAGCTGAGCTTTGTAAAAATCTATTTCCTGACTGACTTATTGCTCAAAGCTCAAATGAAGGGAGAGGACATTGTTTTTCCTGAACCTGCTGCTGAGGACTTGACTCAGTGTGCAGATTGGTGTGTGGTGTCTGGTGAGCAATTACGTGTGGATGAAGGATGGTGACTTCAGTGACTGGCCACACTGTTACCTCATGGCCAATTCTTGAAAGCAGGAAGTCGGGTAAGGAGATGGTGGGATCGTTCTGCAGGCAAAGGTGCTTGCTGCCAAGTCTGGTGACCCGAGTTCAGTCCCTGGAATCCACGTTGGTGTGGGGTGATTTCTGGCTTCAAATTCACAGGATGTACTAGTTCTGGGACTGGATTTCTTTCTCTCAGATGGTATGTGGGAGAAGAAACTGGAAAGTAATTCTTTGTATTAGAAAGTATCAGATGATTCAGAAGTTTGTGTTTTCAGTGCTGGGGTGGAGCCACGGACCTTCCACTGTTAACCTGAGCACACTATCCTTGAGCTGTAGCACCGCATGAAAATTTTTGTCATCACCCCCACAGAAGAATGACTTTACCGCGTTGGCATCTAAAGCTAATATTTACCAAGAGGCCCGGAAAGTTCCATACAATATTTATTGAGCATCTGTTTGGTATAGACTCTGCTGTATACACATGCTGTGGCTGGGGATGACTAAGACAGGGCCTCTCTTTGAGTAGCTTGTCTGAGGGGACATGGCCTGTCTTGGAGCAGTTTGCCCGAATGGAAGTCTACCAGCCATGCCGAGGCTAGCCTTCTGTTGTGGGGAGTGTGTCCCAGGAATCCTGGCACATGTCATGGTTTAGTGTGGAGTTCTCAGCACCAGGAAGGCAGTGAGAGAAAATGGAAGCCCAGGTGAGTTAGGACTACCCAGGGATGCCATCAGGGGTCCAGGTGGAGGCAGACCACAGGCTTTGTCTGTGGTAATAGCAAGTTACAGTTAGACATTGTCAATAACTAATACTATTTAATCCTCATTATGGTCCTCTGGGGTCTCTGCTGCAAACCTGTTAAACTGATGGAAAATCTAAAGAGACAGCTTTCAGGAATATCCAAAAATGATTATGAATCCCCACGAATCCAATATAGTTTGGAATTTTTAAATAATTTAACTGGTAAATTATTTAAAACATTGTTTTGTGAGTTTTAGTTCAATATAGTTAAGATCTGCTTAATGTAAAATTTATTGTTTTGCTCCTTCTCAGATGTACAGATCCTTGATCATTCTATTCACAACATTCACCATTTCCATCCAGATCATTCTCATTTTTCCAAACTGAGTCTCTTATCTGGGGAACAGTGCGTCCCCATTGGCTCTGCCTTCTATGTTCTGACAGCACCTTTCTATTTTGTGTCTATGTACATTTCATTCACTGGGTACGTCATGTACCATGTTTGCCATTTTGTGACAGGTTTATCTCACCAAGCCAAGTGTTCATCCATGTGTCAAAATGCCCTCACTTTCTAGGGATGAATGATGTTTTGTTTTGTTGTATATACCACAGTTTTGTCTGTCCATCCATCCATCTGTCTGCTTTTCCATCCATCCATCCATGCACACACACGGGTCAAGTCTTTTGTTTGGCTATTACAGATGCTGCTGCTGTAAACTCATGCCTACACATACCTGTTTGTTTTTGTTTTGTTTTGTTTTGATTTTGGTTTTTTGAGACAGGGTTTCTCTGTGTAGTTTTGGTGCCTGTCCTGGGTAGACCAGGCTGGCCTTGAACTCACAGAGATCTGTCTGCCTCTGCCTCCCGAGTACTGGGATGAAAGGCATGCGCAACACCACTCGGCTGAGATACCTGTTTTATCTCCTGTCTTCGGTTCATTTGGTAGTTAATCTACAAGGGGATTGCTAGGACAAATAAGAATTCTGTGTTTGATATTTTTTTTTTTTTTTTTGAGGACCCTTCAAAGTGGATTTCATAGTGGCTGTAACATTTTACATTCTCATCAGTGGTGCACAAGAATTCCAGCATTTCCATGTCTTCACCACTTTAAAAAAATAGTAGCCATCGTAAATGGGTATGAGGTCAAAAGAATTGGTGTGGTGTGTATATACATACATACATACATACAGGTCATGAAAAGAATACATTCAAGTAACTTTAAAGGTGAATCTCTGGTGCTGTAAGGGGATTTTCTCCTCATAGTCTGAGGCAATGTGGCTTGGCTGGTGAACCTGGAGGCAGTGTCAGTGGATTTAGAGGGAATACTGTGGTCATACTCCCTGGGGCAAATGGCAGCTCTAATTGTTGCCTATGGTGTGATTTCAGGACTTAGATTTTTACCTCTGTAAAATAAATGTGATAATACAAGATGTGATTGCCTGGCTTTTCCGTGTAATGAGTGCCAAATATAGTGCATGCTTGTAACTGCGTAGTAGTACCAACCTGATGTGTGCCATGCTTCTGTGTGTGTGTGTGTGTGTGTGTGTGTGTGTGTGTGTGTATGGGTCCTCATCTGTGCTACATACCTCTATGGTGGAGTTTAATTTATAACTAGGCACAGTTAGTTATTAACAGTAATACACATAACAATTACAACAGTTACTGTCAGTACGGTCTCTCTTAAAGTCTCATAGTAGCCATGTTATGGCAATCAGGTGACTAATCACTGTATCTCAGTATTAGGGGTGCTGGTAATCGCATATGAAAAAGAAAGCTATAAAACAGTTTCTTTAACTTAAGACTTAGAAAGAAAGACAGAAAACCTCACAGTTGCCAAGCCCCATGGTAAGAACTGATCCTCCGTTTTCCACCAGTGAAGTTACTAAGAAGGAAAGACTTCATTTTTTAGTTTGCCACCTCATTGACTGCATATAACTGAAACTGGAAAAGTAAACATCAGGCTAACAGGGAGCCATACAGTTGTCTCTCCCTGTCTACCCATTCATCTGTCCGTCTGTCTCTCCCTTACTTCTCCTTTCTCCGACAATCCATCTATCCATTAATACATAAAGTCTGTTGCTACTGGTAGTCATATAAAAGGAAGGGCTTGTTGGCTTTGCAGAGGGGGATGCTGTGGAAGGGCAGTCAGTGGGGAAGGGGCGGCCTTGTCCTTGTCAAAGCTGCTACAGTTGTTTGAGCCTGAAATCTTTGTCCTCTGCCAGGAGTGGGGTGATTCTTGTCCTGTGAAGCTCAAAGTCACCGAGTGTTTTCAGAATCAAAGTCCTGACACTTTCCCTCTGCAAATAGTGGGCAGCTTGGGGCAAGGCAACTGGATCCCAGTAAAGCATCCATCCTGGAGCAGCTGATGGACCCTTCGGGTTCCTGTTGGTTATGCACAGTGTTTCCAGTATCAGCGGGAATGACTGTAGAATCGAGGTTGGAATTAATCCCATCACCCCTCGGTACTGCTAAGAAACTAGTGAGCAGAACAAACAGAGCCAGGGGCCCAGAGATCCCTTCCCTTCCTGTGGTTGGCGGCTCATCTAGCTAGTAAGTTATGCACTGGGAGAGGATGACAGTATCGAGAAGTGTTGGGGCTTCAGTGACCGGTAGGCTTGGCCTGACTTTCTTCTTTGTGGCAACCTGGTGTCTCAGTGAGTCTTGACATAGGCCCTTGGTCAAAAGGAACTGTTGGTCCCACTGCCTGTAATAGCTTTAACCAGCTGTCTGCATTTCTAAGTGTAGGGAGAAAGGACAATTAAGAACAAATTAGCTTGTTCAGAAATTATTGTGCATTTCCATTTGAAGCCACTCCATTTGAAAAGACCCAATCACTGAAGACTAGAGAAATAATGTTTTCTTTTTGACCCTAAAGCCTGTTGAAACCCTTTCACTGAAACACAAAGGTCCTGGAAGTAAGATCGTGAACTACATTTTCATTGCCTTTTTTGTTTTTCTTGGGAATGGTCTGTCTCCCTCTGTAGCCCAGGTTGGTCTCTATCCTGAGATGGCAGTCTTTCTGCTACATGAGTGCTGGGATCACTAGTGTGAACCACCATGCTGGGCATTTTTAATTGCCGTCTTGACAAGGTTATCTTCTAAAGAGCACGTGAGTTGTGACTTCTGGGGCCTTTGGAACCAACACAGCAGTGGGGATCTGTGGTGATATAATGTGTACCCCAATATATTGAATACCTTAGTAAACTTACCTGGGGATCAGAGGACAGAGCCAGCCACTAGATTAGACATAGAGGCCAGACAGTGGTGGCACACACCCTTAATCCTATCACTCGGGAGGCAGAGATTCGTCTGGATCTCTGTGAGTTCAAGGTCACAGTGGAAACAGAGCCAGGCAGTGGTGGCACACATGCTTTTAATCCCAGGAAGTGACATGGCTGGGTGAAGAACAGTATATAAGGCCTGAGGAGACAGGAACTAAAGAGCAGTTCACCTGAGACAGACCCTCAGGGGTGAGGACGCAGAGGCTTTCAGTCTGAGGATTCATGCAAACAGGATTGGCTGAGGAGTTGACGAGGTGAGGTTGTCTGTGGCTTGTTCTGTTTCTCTGATCTTTCAGCTTTCACCCCAATATCTGGCTCAGGTTTTTTTTTTTTTTTTTAAATTAATAAGATTAAGATTCATTTCACAGGGATCCTTGTGCTTAGGGACCAGTGTCGTTTTAGGAATCAGTTAGATGATCACAATAGAACCCAGGATAGATATTTAAAACTGCCGTCTTCTTGCTCTCTGAAGTGTCCACTAGACGTTGAGTCATCTCAGATGACCAGAAGTGTAGGCCTTTAACTTCATCTTCCTTTTCCCAAAAGGTGAGTGTGTTTGATGAGACTGGATGGCCACACACTTTAAGCATGGCGGTGAGGAGTTGGAGGTGGAACAGCAGCCCCACCAGTGGTTACCTGATAAAGTAAAACCAGTTAGCAACAGCACAGACTCCATAGCCTGGGGGCTCTTTGCGCCCCTGGACCCCTCCCTGCATGTTGGTTCATGCTGGGCTCCTTGCTTCAGGCTGCCTTTCTCTGTCCCTTCAGAGGGGGTTCTAAGACCACTGCACCAGTCTGCGCCTGCTGGTGCCAGTTGCTGTCCAGATGACAGAGCAACTTGGGGGTCGGTGCCTCATGTTTAGATTGTGTTGGTCAGTGTCAGGCCCAGGACATACCTGTGGCTACCTCCTGACCACTCTCCTTATAAGTTGTGAAAAACAATGCTTACTCATCCACCATCTGTCTGTCCACCCACACACTTACCTAAATACATGCTAGATATGGAGGTATGTGGTTTATTATTATTATTATTATTATTATTATTATTATTATTATTATTATAAGCTTCCTGAGTTTTACTGATCAACAATGAGCAAATCTCCTGAGAGCCAGAGAGCTCGCTGATAGAGAGCTTGCTGAGTACGCATGGCACTACAAGAAGCAAACACACTTAGTGTCTTTCCACCAAGACCTCTCCACTTCCCTCAAGCCTCCAGCCCCTGGCATTCACCATTCTACTTTCTGCTTTAAATTGTGTACTTGAGTGAGGTCTGTAGGACTTGTCTTTCTCTCTGACACAGCTCCACCCATGTTCCCTGGCCCTTTAGTTGGCACTTTGTTGGTTTTATACTCCCCCACCATAGGCACTTTGGTTGGTCTCACATTCCCCAACCCATAGGCGTTTTGGTTGGCCCCACACTTTTCCACCCATTAACACTTTGGTTGGTTTCACATCTTGGCTGTTTTGAGAAAGCAGTGAGCATGAAGGTGAAGACATACATCTCATTGAAGAGCATACTGATTACAGGTCTTTTGAGAGGTGGCAGGGAGAATGATGTAGTTGGTCTCCTCTGAGTTTTTCTTTTGAAGCACCTCCATACTCTTCTATAATAGCTATACCACCTTACCCTACCAACTAAGGTTCCTTTTCTTTACATCCTTCTTAAGGTTTCTGTCTCTTAAGAGTTTGGCGCCGGGCAGTGGTGGCGCACGCCTGTAATCCCAGCACTCGGGAGGCAGAGGCAGGCGGATCTCTGTGAGTTCAAGGCCAGCCTGGGCTACAAAGCCAGTTCTGGGACAGCCTCCAAAGCTACAAAGAAACCCTGTCTCGAAAAACAAAAACAAACAAACAAAAAGCCTTATTTATGGGGTTGGGGATTTAGCTCAGTGGTAGCACACTTTCCTGGGTTTGGTCCTCAGCTCTGGCAAAACAAAAAACAAACAGACGAAAAGAGTCTGATGATAGACCCCATAAATGGTGTGAAGTGTAGGTTCTTGTAGTTTTGATTTGTGATGTTGAAAGCTTTTTCGTAGATTTCTTGGCCATCTGTAGGTCTTTTAAAAAATACTTTTAGTCATATTTCTTTAGTGTGTGTGTGTGTGTGTGTGTGTGTGTGTGTGTGTGTGTGTACTTGCACATGTGTACCATGGCGTGCATACGGAGGGCAAAGAACAGCTTTCCAGAGCTGGTTGTCTCCTTCCACCATGTGGGTCCTGGAAATTGAACTCAGGTCAGCAGTCTTGACTGAAAGCACATTTATACACTGAGCCACCTCGCTGGCCCCATGTGTATGTGTACTTTAGGGAACTATTAATCTGGTGTGGTGATGCACTCATGTATCCCAGTACTGGGAAAACTGAAGGATCATGAGTTCAAGGCCAGGTTGGCTACATAATGAAGCCCTATCTCAAAAGAACAGCAACAAACATAAAAAGGAAAACAGTGTGTTTGGGTATTTTCCATTTTGAACTGTATTAACTTGGTAGCTTATTGTTGCCAATGAGTTGAGCTCCATGTGAACTTTTTCTTCCTTTCTCTTTTCTGAAGCAGACCCTCTCTCTGTGGTCCCATGTATTCAGAATCCTCCTGTTCCATCCTCCAGATTCTGGGACTGCAGGTGCGCACCACACATAGCTAGGATTCCAGTTTTATGCTGAAGTCTTGTTTTCTTTTTTGAGAAAGGGTCTCACTATGTAGCTTTGGTTGTCCTGATACTCACTATGTAGACCAGGCTGGCCTTGAACTTACAGAGATCTACCTGCCTTTGCCCCCAAGCAGTGGAATCAAATGTGTGTACCACCATGCTAACCCCTTACATTGAAGTCTTTAATTGATGCTGAATGAATCTGTGTATTCCATAGGGTTCAGTTTCATTCTCTGGTGTGCAGTATGCTGTTTTCCAACACTTTTAATAAATGCCACTGTCTACTCCCCCTTTTTGGTACCTTGTCAAGTAGGAGTTGATCATATTAAGTATGTATGCATGAGTGGCTTAGTTTCTTGGCCCCTGTGATGGCTAACATCCATTGTCAACTTGACGGAATCTCGGGAATCACCTGGAAGCTGGGCCTCTAAGCATGCCCATGGGAGATTGTCCTGAGTGCATTAATCGATGTGGGATAACCTATCTTAATTGTAGGTGAGATTACTCCCTGCCTGGGACCCTGGACTGTGTAAGTGCAGAAGGAGCACCTGACTGTACAGGCATTTGTCTCTGTTTTCTGACTGTGGGTGTGATGTGACTAGCTGCCTTAAGCTCTTGCCTTGGTTTCCCCACTTCGATGGACTGTGCCTTGGACTGTGAGCTAAAGTAAACCTTTTCTATTGTAGGCTGCTAATGATTGGAGTATTTTACCATAGCAACAGGGGAAGAAACTAAGATAGCTCCTTGCTCTATTGTGCTTCTCTATACATCACTTTTATGCCAATATTGTGATGTCTTAATTGTGATAGTTTTTATAATATAATTTGATTATTTTTTTCAAACTGCTCTCACAAATAGGATTGTTTTCTAGATTGCTCTGCACAGATAATTCATTGTCAACATGTAGCAGGACTGTTGGTTTTCATGTGGTGGTTTTGTATACTGCAACCATGCAGTGTTATTTATTCATTCTAACAGTTTGGGCTGTAGTCAGTGTAGGGTTTCCTCTACATGACACTCTGCAAGCCTGGGCAGTACAACTTCTTTTCTGATTCTTTATTTTTTGAGACAGGTTCTCAAATGGCCTAGGTTGACCTTGAACTTACTATGTATCGGAAGATGACCTTGAACTCATGCTGATCTTGCTTCTACCCTCCAAGTGTTGAGAGTGTAGATATGAGCTGCTATGCCTGGCTGATTCCTTAATTCTTGTTGCTTGCCTAACTGTTTTAGGTAGGACTTTAATTATTATGTTGGCATTGTGGAGCATAGGCACTCTTGCCTTATTCTTGGCCTCAGAGGGGTAGCTTGTAACTGTTAAATATTGATTTCATGGCTTGTTATACATGGCCTTTATAATATTGGTGATTGATGTTCTTGGATATCATGTTTAATGAAGTTTTTCTCATGAATGTTACATTCCACCGAAGGCCTTTCCCACATCTCTTGAGATGAATTGGATGAATGTAAAATTATCCATCACTTTGCTGAGGATCCAGTCATCAAGGGTATGGGCTTTTGGTTTCCTTCCAAGTCAGAATATTTAAAACTGGACTCTTTGCATACCCCACCCCCTTCGCTTGCTTCTCAAAGGCCTCAGTGAGTCTGCACCATATACCTTGGGACCCTGCCCGATGCTAGACTCATTCCCGTCTCCTGCCAAGCACACACACACACACACACACACACACACACACACACACACGCACATGCTCAGGCACATGCACACATGCATGTGTACACACATATACACAAGCCAGCATCGGGCCACGTTGATGGCATCCTTTGCCTCTAGCTCTGAGTCCATTCCCCTGCCTCAGTTGTCTCACCCGGCAGCTTTGGCAGCCTTCAATGCTGCTATCCTTTGATCTACAGAGGTCATCTGCTGTCTAGACACTACTGGATGATCCAGTGTCCTCAGAGTAGATCCCAAGACCACCTCTCCTTCCCTCCTTCCTTCCTTCAGCCAGGGTCTTGGCTTCTGTCTGTTACCATCTCCAGTTGTCTGCTCTGACAGCTGTGCTGATGATGCCTCTTCTGAGCGGGGCTGTTGAGAATGCTAACACTGTCCATACTGCTGGAATCACATATGCTTCCCCAGACACTCCATAGTGGCTGGGATGGGTTTGCTGTGGTCCTCCTCCCAATCCTAATATCACATAGGCAGGAGGAGCCCAGCAAACATTTGGTGTGTGACCGAGCAGTGAACCACTGACATCTCATTTGAAGTTGGTTGTTGCTAAACAGTGGAGGAAACAAGCAAGTCAGAGGACCCTTACTTCATCTGGGAAGGCTGTGCTCTTTCCTAAGCTGTTGGCCGGAGTGACAGTCTCGGTGTGTCGTTGTAGGTATCCTTACTGCCTGTGGCTCTGAGCTGTTTATGGAACCCCTCCAGGGGCAACTGAGATGCTTGTCAGATCTCTTGATTCTCTGGCATCAGAGTGACTGCCACGTTGTTGTAAGTCCTGAAGAGGTTTTGGAAAAGAAGCGAGGCCTCCAACTTTGATAGGTGGGGGGTGAGGCAGATGATGTGAGGTATTGTTTTTCATGAAATTGAACTATAATTCTATGGGTCAAACTATAGGACACTGGGAGTCTGTCCAACTTGCCAGATACTGAACCAGTGAAAAGGCTGGCTTTGTCTGTTGGATGGGCAGGTAGAGGCTCAGGGAGTTGCCACTTAAGATCATTGTTCTTGTAGCATCGCTGCTGTCCTTTAGTTCTAAGAGTGCTGCTATTGTAAGGAATAACAAACAGCCATCAAGGTCAGTCCAGCTGGAGACAGCATGCACGGAAGGCCTGGGGCAGCAGGTTAGAGGCGCTAACACCACAGCAGTCGGGCCTTCTCATGTGTGGGAGCCCATGGCAGCACAGGCACTACAGGTTCACCTCTCTGTGGGGGCCTTTGTGGTTTTGCCTCTGTCTGCAACACTGAGGACAGATCCCTGGGCTGAGAAACTGGGGAAGGCAGCCACATGTGTGAGGAAACCTCATGACAGCTGAGAGCCAACAGAGAGCAAGCCAGAGAAGGCCAGGGACAAAGGTGCTGTCTTAGTTAGGGTGTCATTGCTGTGATGAGACACCATGACTATGGCAACTCCTGTAAAGGAAAACACTTAATTGGGCCTGGCTTACAAGTTCAGAGGTTTAGTCCATTTTCAACATGGTGAGGAGCATGACAGTGTGCAGGCAGACATGATGCTGGAGAAGGAGCCTAGAGTTCTACATCTGGATCAGCAGGCAGCAGGAAAAAAAAAAATATATATATATATACATACATATATATACATATATACATATACACATACACACACACACACACACACACACACACACACACACACACATATATATATATATATATATATATATATATATATATATATATAGAGAGAGAGAGAGAGAGAGAGAGAGAGAGCGCCCGGCTTCAGCATTTGAAACACTGAAGCATAACCCAGTGATACACTTCCACCAACAAAGGTACACCCTAAGTATTCAAATATGAGTCTATTGGCCATTCTTGTTCAAACCACCACTGATGCCATCTCAAAAGACTGTAGAGGGTCTCTGTCACATCAAGAAGAAAAAGGACATTGCTTCTCTTCTTTTCCACAACAATGTCATTCTGGCTTCTACTGATCACTTCAGGTTCCTCTCTTTATAGAATGATGACTATTCACTTACTTTGGTATATTACTAGTGAACAATTACTAATAGATTAACCCTGTTACCATTAGTGTCTTAGTTTATTCCCCTTTGACTCTGATAAATACCTTGACAAAAACAACTTAATGGAGAAAGGGCTTGCTTTGGCTTATTTGGCTTATTATGGCAGAAGTTTGAGGCAGTTGGCCACATTGCATGCACAGTCAGGAATCAGACAAGATGATGGATGCTGATGCTCAGCCAGCTTTCTCCTTTTTATGCAATTTAGGGCATCAGCCTAGGGAATGATGCCACCCAGATTTAGGGTGGGTCTTCTCACCTAATTAACATAACCCTCCCAGGTGTGCACCAAGGCTTGTTCCATAGATGATGCTAAAAGCTTGTCAAGTTGAAAATCAATATCAACCATTATGGTTAGTAAGGCGTTTATTTGCAATTATGAATTAATTCTAATCGGGGTAATAATATGAGCATTTTGTGGTTAGAGGTAATTAAAGTCTGAGCAGTTGACTTACAGTTGTTTTGAATATTTATATCTCGCAGACTAATGATCTGAATTTGATTCCCAGGACTCAGAGGGTGGAAGGAGAGTTTTGTCTGTTGTGAGTTGTCTTCTGGCCTCTGCCACATGTTCATTGTTACAGATGTACACACACACACACACACACACACACACACACACACATACACATGACTAATTGGTTAAATAAGCAGTAAGCAGTTCCTTTTTGGAAGTGAAGAAAGCAAGACATACAGAAGTGTGGATATGGGCTCCTTGAGGGGGAGTCACCTGGCTGAATACATTTGCAGGCTTTGATATTCCTCTTGTGTTTCTGACTACCTTATGTGGGCTTAGAATTGCTTTCCTCCAATAGAATGTAGTAACCCTGCCAGTCTCCACCTCCATTTCCCCCTTTACCACGGTACAGAAATGACACATACAACAGAAATGCAACTCCACATCTGGACTAGCCCCGTGAGGTGAAACTTCCTCTCACACTGCTGGCCAGTGCTTCCAGTCACCACTGCTTCCAGTCAGCTCCATGATGATGAGGGGACACCGACGACGTTCCTCTGTGTCAAAGGATCGTGTCAGTGGGACGCCAGAGTGTAGCTGAGTCAGGAACAAGCATGTCCTGTTCCATTAGGCGCCCGTCAGACTGTTCCTAGCTGCTGGGTGCCAGTGCTGTCCCACCCAGTAGAGGACTCGGGGAAGAGTGGTGTGTCCCCATGCTGCTGGGGTGTCTCTAACAGGGCAAGGACGGGAGGTGTGGGTAAGGCACTGTGGGAGGGGGGAGTCGCAGACAAGGAGGCATGGGGAACATGTGAATGCTGTGTTTACTAGAAGATACTGGGACTGAGGAATGTTCTCTGGCAGGATTTGGCCCTTCCTACTCACTGTCCATTCATAGGCTGTAGAGGAAAGCAGGTGTCCACTAAGGACATTTCTGTGCCTTGGTCCATTGCCTGCCACTGTAACAGAATACCACAGGCTGGGAGATTATAAATGCTAAAGGTATATTCGCCTCAGACCTAGAGGCTTGGCAGTCCAAGATGGAGGAGCGGCATCTAGACAATGGAGGTCCAAGTCAAGGGCTCTTGGGCTGCATCATAACATAGTGGGGAACATCACATGGCACGAGAGAAAGATGGAAGAATGCAAGAGAAGGCCAAGCACACACTCTCAGGAGTGGACTTATTTCCACAGTTAGGGCCGTTGATCACTTCTGCAAGTTAGTCCATCTCTGAGGGCATAGCCCTCAGTGTGTGATCAGCTCTCAAAGGCGCAGAGTCTTCCTCTGTCAGTCAGGTGCATTGTGAGGTTTGAAGGGGCTCAGTATTAGCTACGTCTCCTGTCACCATGACAGAAACCTGATGGAAGCAGGTAAAGGGAGGAAGGGCTTATTCTGCTTCACAGTTTCAAGGGATATAAGTCCGTCATGGTAAGGGAGCCATGATTGCTGTCTCAGGGGTTGGAACATGAGGCAGCGCATCACAGAGGTAGCCAAGGAGGGGGTATCATCTTCAAGAGCTGCCCTCCACAACCCATTTCTGCTTGCTAGACCACAGTCCCCAAAGCTCCACACCTTCCCAACACAGTGCCAACAACAGGGGACCCAGTGGGACAGACAGTTCACAGTCAAACCCTAACAGGGACTTGGAAACCATAGTGACCCATGTAACTGATGCCTTTGATCGTTTGCAGGGAGGTCTCTGCATGCCTAGCACCTGGAATGGTGCCGATACTCTGATATTCTGAGCAGCTAAACTCACCAATGGCTGGGCTGTGCTGGCAGCTTGGGAGCCCTTGTGAAGGCTACTGGCTATTCGTCTTTATGGAGACAAAGAACTGTGTTGCCTGTGAGTGCCTTTTTGTAGCACAGCTCGGTTGAGAGAAATGGGTGCTGGGCAGGCCCTGAGAGTTCTGTGTCAGTTTTCTAACCTGTAACTTTCTCCTAAGGGGTTTTGCTTGGATTCCTTCTTTCCCCGTGGCTGGGCCCCCATTCACTCTCTGAGTCAAAGGAGAGAGAATGTGGCTTTCCAGTTGGCTGCCAGGAGCTTTATGCTTGAGCACAATGTCCCCAAGGGCGGGCTAGAGACCAGAGCCTCCCCTTTTAACAAAGTGACCATAGATCCTCTCCTGCCAGATCAGGACAGGCCTGTGGCAGGGGGAGGGTGAGCTGCCCGGGAGTTATGGGTCGCTGGTTACCACTGGCTGTATTTGTTGGTGGTATCGTTGTCAAATGACTCTTAGTAAGGTCTGTGCCGAGAGTTGTGAAGGACTCTGCAAGAAGACATGGTCCACCTGTCAGTTCCACTAGAGGAAGGCAGTTAAGTGTGACAGCAGACAGTATTTTGGCTATAACATAGTGCTGGTGCGCTGATCTGAGCTGCTGGACTGCAAAGGGTGGGGAAGGGCCCTTCCTTGATTCTGTCTTTGATGGTTGTAGAACACTCTGCTGTGACCTTCCCTGAACCATGGAGGGACGACTTCCTTTACTCTTGGATGGAAAGCAAGCAGAAGTCCATCTCTCAAACCACAGACACAGAGACACGTTAAATACAAAAAGCCAAGCCAAAAACTCTCAATGTATAAACGTGCTGGGGAAAGACTAAGGGGATATGCTCCTATCAACGGTCATGTGTGTATCCAGTCGGACTCTGGCTGCGCCACTGTGCTGGCCCTCTTGGATGTCTCTGGGTCAGTGGCACCATCTGGCTGAGCGTATGAGCCCACTGGCACAGAGCCTGAGTCTGGCCACTCTGTCTCCAGCAAGCAGGGCCATTGCTTTTGCCCCGGTGACCTTCTAAGTGCCTCCAAGATTAAGGCCACCCATCTAGAAAGAGCTTCCATTGCTCTGCATGGTGAGCGCAGGAGGCAGAGGTGCAGGCTCCCCTGGGACAACTGTGACTACTGTCTGGGCATTTGTGCAGGCCTTAGGGGGCCTTGGCAGGAGCTGCTTCAGTAAGCTGTAAGGCAAGTGGAGGATGGGGTGAATTGAGGGTCATCTAGACAAGCCACTGGACAACTGTAGGGGACAGCTTTTCAAAATTCTCTGAGCCCCTGAGTTTACGTGAGGCGAAAGAAGAAGGGGACAGAGTCAGTGCCTGTTCTGAGCTTTAGGGATAGCACCCTGAGGAGTCAGCAGAGCACATTACCTGCCTGCTTCTGTATCCCATGCTACACCTGCCTGAACCCCCTACTCCAGAGACTGAAACTGACTTTTGAACCGGGTGACAGTGGCACACGCCTTTAATCCCAGCCCTTGGAAGGTAGAGGCAGACAGATCTCCAAGAGTTCGAGGCCAGTCTGGTCTACAGAGTGAGTTCCAGGACAGCCAGGGCTATGCAGTGAAACCTTGTCTCGAAAAAACAAACAAACCAAAGAGCCCCCAACCCCACCCAACCCTGACTTTGGAAATCCCCATTTTTCTCCCATTCTCAACACAGGAATGTAGTTTAGCCCCATAATCTAGATAAGAAATGCCTGGGACCATGACATGCTTGCATGAAATTGACTTATTTTCCAAATACGCAATTATTCTATCCTGCCCAGTTACCCACAGTTTCGCTTCTAATGCATAACATTTAATTTCAATCATTGAGTAAAGTGGTCGCACATGACTTTAGAAACCACCTGTCTACTCACATGGGAAAATGCTGAGTCCGGGATTCGAGGGTGAGGGGCCCCCTTCTCCTTCCCTTCCCCGTGCGTAGTGAGGCTGGCAGGAGGGGAGTCTTGGAGTCTGGGGAGTAAACCACTTTGCTCCCTAGAATTGGAAACTCAAATGCATGTGACCAT
This sequence comes from Onychomys torridus, assembly GCF_903995425.1. NCBI lineage: Eukaryota > Metazoa > Chordata > Mammalia > Rodentia > Cricetidae > Onychomys > Onychomys torridus. The sequence goes on from NC_050451.1 coordinate 49,083,994, forward strand.
AGAAACATTATTAAATTGTGATAAAGGGAAAAGGTAACTGTATTATCTAAGTTCAGTGTAGATGGAATGGCCTAAAATAAATAGAATTTTTAAAAAAGGACTCCCCACACACACCATGTAGGCTCTTTTCTGTATGAAATAAATTACTCCTATGAAATACAAGCAGTTCTCAAGATGTGGGGGGGGGGGTTCTAAAATTTTGCCTTCTGGCCCCTGACTTTACCAATGCCCTGAAAAATTCGAAAATGACAGGAAGTTCAGAGCCCCACTGTGGGGGAGACACATGGGCTTACCCAGCAGGAGCAAACACTGCCGTGGGCTTTTCATCCTGTGGGTCCCACACTGAAAAGAACCGCATGTGTATGTGTTTGTGGTGAAGGAGCCCAGAATTTTAGCATTCATTTGAATGCATTTTAGCTGTACATTTCTACTTTTTCCCACAGCCGTCACAATTTGATAACAAAAGCCTAGTAATTTGAGCCCTCAGACTGCACAGAATAGGTGTCTGCACTCTGGCAAGCAGTGGAAAACCTTGGGCTGGGCTTCCTGCATGAAGGGTGCAGAAGGTAATTAACCACTGCTCCTGCTTTCTTTGTTTTACAGCTCACAAAGTACGCTCTGATAGGCAAGGAAATGGAATTGCTAGGTCCATCCACATCCACATTTTGCAAAATCGGCATACAAATCACTAAATTTTGATTAATAAATTGATCACTAGTTAAAGTGAAATATCTATACTGATAATTAAAAAGTGGCCAAATAAGGCCTGGGTGTGGTGGCTCATATCTGTAATCTCAGCACTTGAGAGGCTGAGGCATAAAGATTGTTGTTAGTTTAAAGCCAGCCAGGACTACATAGTGAGTTCAAGGGCACAGCTGGGCGGTGGTGGCACATGCTTTAATCCTAGCACTTGGGAGGCAGAGGCAGGCAGATCTCCGAGTTCGAGGCCAGCCTAGTCTACAGAGTGAGTTTCAGGACAGCCAGGGCTACACAAAGAAACCCTGTTTGGAAAAAAACCAGGCCACCCCCAACCCCCTCAAAAAATAAAGTCATTTATAGAACAACCTGATGTAGTTATTATAACATAAAACAGAACTGTTAACCATAGCATAACTAAAACCTAGTTAGGACCACCACATAATATAACCTCCAGTTTTATGGTTGAAAATAAATTTCAGTATTTTCAAATATTATTCACTGCTCTGAGGCAGTTTTCATAGCATTCTTGCCCCCCCCCCCCCCCAATCTCCATCTCCATCTTTCTTGGTGTTTTTGAGACAGCATCTCAGTATATAGCTTAGGCCGGTCTAGAACTTGCTGGCCTCGAACTTAAGAACTTCCTGCCTCCGCCTCTTCAGTGCTGGGATTACAGTGAGCCGCCACCCCTGACACTGTCTTCCTTGTTCCCAGCAGCTTTAGTAGCCACTGCTGGTGTGAAACAGTCTAGAGGACACAGGACAGCTCCCACAGAAGAATTGCGTGACCTCAGCAATTGTAGGCAGCACAAATGGTGTCCTCCTCATCTGCAGTCTGTCAGTCACTCACCTGATGGATGCCGAGGACAGCAAAGTCAGAAGTGGCTTTTACCTTCAAAGACCTTTTCCACCTCTTCAGAGGTCGCCAGGGAAACAAACTAGAGAAGGAGCAGATGCTGGAGCAAGGTGGCGAGCAGGAGAACCAGCTGAGCTACACACGAGGTTCTGGGAACCAGAGACAGGGACGGTGGTTACTTACGTTAATGACGTCAAGGCAAAGCGCATGCCTACTGGACAGGAGGAGAGAACTGCCTCTGGGAGTTCCGGACAGAAAGACTCCAGCACAGGCTTACAGACAGTTGGGAAAGTGGCAGATGTGTGGCCGAGCCCACGGCTGGAGGAAAGTCATTTGAACCCAGGACCTGACAGGATCCAAAGCAAAGAGAGATGCCCCCCACAGAGGCACTGGGGCTTCCCTCCTCCCACTCGCAGATCACCTCCTACAGTTAGTTCCCACTGAGCAAACCTATCAGATGTCTTTAGTCATGGTAGCTAGGAATTGGGATCCCCTGCAGCCAAAACAACTCCCACAGGAGAGAGAATCTGGGCAAAGAGGACCAGCAGTGGGAAAAGTCTGTGAGCTAGAGGTGGAGTCCAGAGGGGGAGAGCTTGCCTAGCTTGCACACGGCCCTCCATTTTTGTTTGTTTGTTTGTTTTTAATTATGCTTCACAAAATCCACACGAAATGGAACCTGGCTGGAGTGAGGTCTGGAGTGCTGCAGCCAATGACATGTATTCAGTGACAGCTCCTTCTGTAGATCAGGAAATACATTGCTGACAGGGTGAAGGGGTGGCGGGGTGCGGGTAGGGGTGCTGGATTGCAAGATGGGAGGTAGCCAGAGCCAGCTTGTCCAGGAGGAAGGTGCCTCAGGCTAGCGGTAAGGTAGTGTGCTGTTCCGGACTCTTGGAACCAGGCAGGGGCGCTCACTGAGACTTGGTGACCACGGAGACCAGGGGAAGAAGTAATGAGGTTGTCTCTAGGTTCTGGCCAGTGAGTGACAGTGCTGGGCTAGATTCCATGTCCATGTTTGTGTTTTGCCCACTACTGGCCTTGCTCTCCTCATCCTCCATCTAACTATCAAGTCTCCTGATGGATGACTGAAACCTTAGATAACGTTGAACCTTAAATGTAGGGTGCTTTTTGGTTACATGCATACCTGTGGTAAATGCGCGTCTTTTCATGTAAGGGAAGTGCCTTCCTTCGCAGATATGAGCTGCCAGCATCTCCCCTCTTGTACTTTGGGGGCGTATTACTAAGTAAAAGAAGGACTATCTGATCTCACCATTACAGTGCCACAGCCACCACTCTTGATGGGTCCTGAATGGCTAACAGGCGGGAAGATGGCCTACTGAATGGCTAACAGGCGGGAAGATGGCCTACTGAATGGCTAACAGGCGGGAAGGTGGCCTACTGAATGGCTAACAGGCGGGAAGATGGCCTACTGAATGGCTAATAGACGGGAAGATGGCCTACTGAATGGCTAACAGGCGGGAAGGTGGCCTACTGAATGGCTAACAGGCGGGAAGATGGCCTACTGAATGGCTAATAGACGGGAAGATGGCCTACTGAATGGCTAACAGGCGGGAAGATGGCCTACTGAATGGCTAACAGGCGGGAAGATGGCCTACTGAATGGCTAACAGGCGGGAAGATGGCCTACTGAATGGCTAACAGGCGGGAAGATGGCCTACTGAATGGCTAATAGGCGGGAAGGTGCTGTCTATGGCATGGGTGAGCCAGACAGACAGAGGGTTTGTGTCCTGGGCAGGACGGAGAAGGATGGTGCAACATGCAGAGAAAAACCTATGGATTGCCTACTTTGGACTATTCCTTTAAATGATTTTTGGGTCCCATTTGTCTGAACATAACTGAAAACAAAGAACTGGATGGCGGTGAGGCGTTGCATGGTAGTGCTCAGCCTCACTGGTTCTCATAAAACATTAGATGGGCTCACAGGCAGTATCCATAACCCAGTAAAGCTTTTACTCCATTAACTTTTCTGATTTCAATGCCTTTTCTACCAGTGTTACATTTTCTGCAGTTTACATTTAATCAGCGAGGTTTTTTGTTTTGTTTTGTTTTTTTGTTTATATCACTGATTTTCAATTTTAAGTTCTAACTTAAGTTTGCTGGTTACGGCTGCTTTTAGAGAATTCTCATTACAAGTGGAGAGAAATATTTCACTGTAAAGTTCATTCACCCCAGAGTCCAGCTTGTAGGCAACTGGATTTCACAATATTCCCATCTCAAATTCTTGTAGCTCTCTTCATAAGCATCTCTGGCAGTGTTCCCGTGATTTATAAGGCTTGCCATAAAGCCAGTAATTGAATTGCGGCCCTTGTTAGTTAATGGGGGTCGAGGCATCAGTTCCAAATAATGCAACTTGGTGTGCTACTCACTCAGAGATTCCAGGAAAGCTTTTATTTTTTCCTATGATTTTCACTTTCCACTCTACAGCAGTCAACAGCAATGGCCTTGTTCAGCTCCTGAACAAACAGTGAATCATTAGTCTTCTCAAACTAAGCCCTCGGCTGGTGTCATTTCAGAAGACTTTTAGAAGCTGCCCAGGTTGTTGCGAGTGTGTTATGGAGTCCGAACCTAAATTTAAATGTTTTAAAGTAAATACTCGACTAGCGTTTTAAAGATGTAAGCATCTTCAATCTAGAAAAATACTGGTAAGCAGTGTCTGATGGTGCTACTTAGGCGGCTGAGGCAGGAGGATTGCTGCAAAGACAAACTTAATGAGACCTGTCTCAAAGTAAAAGGGTAATAAAACAAACGTAACAACAAAGCAGTATCATTGAAGGAAAAAAAAGAGGCTGGGATATAGTTCAGTGATGGAATGCTTGCCTCGCATGTGTGAGGCTCTAAATTTACTCAACCAGTTAAAACAAAGGAAACTACAGCAGGGTGTCACGATGCTCTGTCGCCTGACTGAAGGTACAGTCAGGAAGATTGGGACTGCTTCGTATGGAGATAATGTGAATAAGCTGAAGTGTGCAACCACACAGTTCTCACACCTGAAAAGTGCATAGATCTGTTCATGTTACCAAGTATCATTATGCTTTGGACATGGGGCAAGGCTCTAGCCCGTGGAAGCGCAGAATAAGGAATCTTAACTCACTTTGGGGGTACTAGAAGGAATTCCTAGGGAAAATGACCCCTGCAGTTGGTCTTGAAGAATGGTTGGGTTTTATGTGCAGGGTATGTAGACGTATGGCCCCATTTCCCATGACTCTCAGCACTTACTGCGGCGGGCCACCCTTCCAGCTGCACTGTTTGCTTGCCACATCTGGTTTGTTAAGGACTTCCCCAACTTCTGCCTGAAAGTTGAGACTGTTCACCTTCACTCACTACCTCCCAGGCATACCATGTTCCCAGCTGCCCTTTGCTCATGCCAACTTCCTCTCACCATCTTGAACTCCTCTTGGGGCCTGCCCGGCTGCTTGCACCCAGTGGAGGGTCATGACTTGATGTGTTGGTTGATAGTTGACTCTTACTTACTTTGTAGATGACATGAAGCACAAGTTGCTGAGATGACGTATTAGAGTTTGTCTTGCAGTGGTGGGTTTGGCATCTAGGCCTAGCCTGTGTCTTCCAAGGAGCACTTTCAAACTGCCCAACATGCTTCTCTGCATCCCTTGAGCTCGAAAGGTCCCCTTAACACAGGGTTTGTCCTGGGCTAAAAAGGTCTTGTGGTGCCCTCTACTGGTAACATTAACTTCAGCCAAGCTGTAAGGCGGGAACCCTGCCTTCCCTTATGTAACCTACACGAGCCAGAGCATTATAACTACTCAGTCTGCAGTCAGTTCTGGCCTGTGGCAGACTTGGATAACTCACTATCTGGTTTATTTTAGGATTTCAAGGTATGGAAATAAGCACACTCTCACGTTGCTGAGGATGAATGGATGATCTAACAACTCTTGGCCCCTTTCAGACAGTTTCAGATTTCACCTCCAGTCTCAGCGAGAGGATTCAAACTCTGCTCTTGTGGATTATTCACATGCAACCCACAGCTCCTCCCCACCCCCATGCTCTCACACATTGCCTTCTCCAGTAGAATTCTGCACTGCAGAGGGCACAGTAGGCCATCAGTATTCCTATTAGTAAAGTGCTGACAGGCTGGGTCAGTGGATACTGCCTCATCCCAGCTGGCATGGACCCTTTATGTTTTCCCTGGGCTCTCCCTGACAATTCTTCCTCACTGGGCATGATCCAGGGGCCAAAAGGGAAAGAAGGTGGTGTGCAGGAGCAGGTAAAACTATGGCTCTTCATGTAAGATCAAATTCAACATGAAAGCGGTAAGCTAAATAAAATCCAACCTCAGGTTCTCTCTACAGTTTCCTCCTGCTGCCTTGACTATTTCCTGAAGATAATGGCCTTGACTAGCATCTGAAGACAGCTGGGATTTGATTTGTCAAGGTCAGGAGGTACTGGAATTGGAGTCAGATGCCCAGGGTGCAGGTCCCAGCTGTGCCTCTGTCTCCCTATGCATTAGTTTAATATAAGCTTCAGAGAGGACGGCAGCAGACTGCCAGTCAAATGTCGCAGACAAGTGCTTCACCTGCCCATGTGGCTGGCCATGCAATTGTCTGTAAAGCAGAGTTTATTCTGATGGCCCAAGACTTGTATGAGTACTCAATGTTGCTGTAAAGACCTCAGCATGGAGTCCATATCTACACTTGACCTTAGTCAAAGACCTAGAAGCAATGTAAGCACTGCCTGAACGGCGCCCTCTTGTAGTTTCATAATATGTCACTCAATTATTAATTCACTTATTGGGACTAGAATGGCCATGACATTTAAGCCATCCTATGAAGGCTAAGAATGGCTGAGCAGACCTGTCTGATGGTAAAGGTTAAAGATGCAGTGTTTTCACTTTGGGGAAGTAGGTAGTGTTGCAGGAGGCATGGGCAAGGGCAGGGAGAATGGGCGCAGGTGTGCATAGGGGTCTGGGTGTGCAGGGGGAATGGGTGCAGGTGTGCATAGGGGTCTGGGTGTGCAGGGGGAATAGGTGCAGATTGCATAGGGGTTTGGATGTGCAGGAGGGAATGGGCGCAGGTGTGCATAGGGGTTTGGATGTGCAGAGGGAATGGGCGCAGGTGTGCATAGGGGTCTGGGTGTGCAGGGGGGAATGGGTGCAGATTGCATAGGGGTCTGGGTGTGCAGGGGGAATGGGCACAGGTGTGCATAGGGGTCTGGATGCAAGAGGCAAGAAGGTATTTTATTCAAATGCCTGTGTCTGAGTTTCTGATACTCCATGTGTTTCTTCACATCACTTAGTGGACAGGTAGCGCTTTCTGGGTGTCTTCTGCACAGAGCCTTTCCTCAAGCTTCCCTGGCTTGAGTCCCTATAACACTGTATGGGTCCCTCACTGGGATTCTGAGGTATGTTATAGCCTTCCTTAGACACTTGACCTCTGTCGGAATTCCCAGGAGTCCACTAACCCAGCCCTGCTCATGGCGGTGCAGCCTTGCAGGCTACTGTCTCAGCAGGCATGCTTGGAGGCCGCTGTGGGGTCAGTGTTTGATACTAAAAGAGCCCTTCCAGTTCACGCAGAGAACAAGGTCTCGCCATTTCCGTTCCAGCATTCCCTCAGGATTCCAGGAGTTTGGCTTGGTGTTGAACGTACATCCCTAGCTGTCTGTTTCAAAAAATATATTTGCATTCCTCCCATTCTTGCTTTGATGACAAGTCAATTTTAAAGTGATTTTAATCAATCAGCCTCCACCTTCCATTAGCAGTTGTTAGGTTGAATGATCAGCCTCTATAGAGGCGCCTCCTCGGGGACAATGGTTAAATGCTGGCTTTGTTTTGTGCTGCAGGCAGTAGCTGTGACTACGGATCCAGATGTACACAGCAGATATGGAAGCCAGGCTGGCATCCTTGGAGATGAAGGTCTGCAGCTGGGACCCCCAGTCACAGGCGTGAATGGGGGTCTGAATCAGGCTGACCACCCCAAGACCATGACAACAGCCCAGGATGGCCCTGGACAGGGTGCCACAGCCACTAGCTCAGCCTCCAACCTGAAGGCCCCCAACATGGTGACATCCTCAGCATGTCAGAACGGAGGCTGCAAGAGCAGCCCAGCCGGCGACCCTGAAGCTGCAGAAACCAGGCTCAGCCCTTCCAAGCTGGTGCGTCTTTTCTCGGGGAGTCGGAAGAGGATGAACGCCAACTCTGAGAGGCCTCGCTCAGTAGTCCTGGTGGGGAATTCCTCCACATGGAATGCCTTGGCTTCCTTCCGTAAAATGGGATCTTTTAAAAGATTGAAATCCTCTGTCCTTCAGGGAATTCAGAACCGGGAGGGGGCAGATGTTTCCAAGGAAGAACCAGCAGGAGACTCAGGCAGGGCTGCTCCCAATGGCACCATTGCCATCCTGGGAAAGGGCCTAGGCAGGTGCCCATCCCTGGGGCCTGCAGGGGATGGTGCCGGTTCCGACTGCTCGGACCCTGAGGACACAGAGGATGCCTTCCAGAGGAGCACGCACCGCTCACGCAGCATTCGCAGGGCCTACGGCCTGGGCCGCATCAGCCTGCTGGATCTGGGGCGGCAGCCAGCACCGGAGCCCGCCCTGTGCGAGATCCATGTGAGCGACCCTGAGCCCAGTGGCGCTGTGCCTCTACCACGCAGAAGTAAGAGCATCGACAGCTTGAGTGTCCTGAAGAACTCCTTCAAGCGCAAGTCCGCGTCCAACCTCACGGAACTGTCGGGTGACAGGCAGATTCCCCCCAGGACCCTGAGCAGCTCATCCACTGACTCCGAGAAGCCAGGTGGCTCCCAGAGAAGGACCAGACGCTGGAGGAGCCCCATCCGGGCCAAAGACTTCGACCGAGTCTTAAGACTGGTTAGCAACGTCAAGGATGCAGCCTGGAAGAGGGAGGCCCCCAGGAGTGCAGCCCCTAGCCCAGATTCTGATGCAGGGGATGTGAAGCCGCCACTGGGGCCACGCAGCAAGCTACACGATGACTACTCACGCCGCACCAGCAGCAGTGTGGAGCCAGATGCCAGGCGTGGTGGCCCTTTGTCCACAGCCTGTGTTCCCCCACCATGCACTGCTGCGCCCAGCGCAGCTCAAGAACCCCACCTGGATGTGGACACCGCAGTATTTCCCCTGGAAACCAAAAGTGCTCAGCCTCTGGGAAATGACGAACCTCGAGTCAGCAGCCCCTCACTGAGTCTCACAGACCCAGAAGGGTTGGGCCAAGCCTCCAACGAGGCAGCTGCAGGCAGCCAGCTTCCCTTCGACCCTGTGCAGCTTGCCACCCCTCTGAGGCCCACCACGCCCAAGCCCCAAAGCCCCCAGAGCCCAGGGAGTACTAAATGCCCCAGTAGTCTAAGTGTGATGTCTCTCAGTTCAGCGGACAGTGAAGAAAGGACAGAGGATGCTGCCCACAGGCAGCTAGGACCCGCATCCCTCCAGGACACTGTGCCAACCATGGCGGGCGGTGAGGGAGGAGAAAGTCGCGACAGCTCTTTTCCCGTGAATCTTGATGGGGCCGCCAATCCGGAAGAGAGGAAGGAGGAGGTAAGGGTCCAGGTGGGGTTCCTCTGGTGGGTGGCAGTGTCAGGAAGGGTGCTTGTCTATTATGGCTCCGCCATTCACCCAGGGATTTCCAGGGACTATTGGTTCTGTCTGTGTCGAGTAATCATGTTGAATGTCAGACGAGATGGAAGTTGTTGAGTTAGTTTACTTAGTTCTGGCGTGCTTTCTGGATGTGCCTCAGTGGTAGGTGCTTACTTGGCATGTACAAGGTCCTAGGTTTGATTCCCAGCACCACACCTCCCCAAAAGGAAGACTTTTATCTCACTTAAATGGAATTGCTAATGAATATGATTCCTTGATGTAGTGTTTACCATACCACTCATTGAAGAGATATTTATTGAGTACCTACTATGTGCTGCTAGGTTCTGGGGATAAAGAATTAATGCAGTCATTAGAGTTTCTCAAAGTTTTCACATTTTAAAACAATTTCATTGCCCCCGTATCCTCTGTGTATTTTAAATTGTTGCTGTATCCTTTCCAGCAGAGTCCTTGTAAACACAGGTCTTTGTGTTAGAGAACATTACACGTCTTGAATCTTTTATTTCCTAGGAATGAATTAGAAATGCGAGGCTTGGTACCTGTCAAACCCAGGATGATGCATCTTCAAAAGGATTTTAATGATGGCCATTGTACTTATTTTTAGGGTAGAGCTCCAAGTATCTCATGGATTGGATCTGAATGTAGCTATCAGAGTTACAAGAGCAATGTTCCTTTCACATCCTGTCAAACATCCAGTTTTACTTCACTGCACAAGGCTCACTTTATAAGAACATTCAATAATATCCCCTTACAGAGCTCGAAGTGTGTCCATGTGTGTATATTGTAAATTGTTCTTTGCATTTATTCCTAGACTACGTTACAGCTGTGAACTGGTGCTTGGAATAGGAAATTACCCCTTAGGAAATGTTCCCTCCCACTAAGTCCTGGCGAGAGCCAGCAGATGAACGGTTGCACAGATGAAAGGTTTGCATGCAGAGGCCAGGGCAGCTTGTGGATTAGCTGTTATACATTTACTGAGATGAGCTCTTGCTCTGTAGCCCAGGCTGAAAAGTCCCAGTCCCAGATGCAGGGATTATTGATATGTAACCACAGTTCCATGCCTGGCAAATATCTATTTTCGACCTTTGCTGTCCAGAGATATCTAGATCATAGGGCCTTCTGGAAAGGATCTAGAAAGTGAAATGATTACAGAGTGGTTGGGGGAAGATCCAAACCAGCTTTCAGGGTACCCCATAAGCAGAAGTGCAGCTGTGTACTCTCTAGGCCTCAGGACCAATCTGTCTGTCAGTGCTGTCCAGTATGGAAGATGATTTTCTCATTTGCATACTTAAAAAAGACGTGTGGGGTCTGGAGAGATGGCTCAGAGGTTAAGAGCACTGGCTGCTCTTCCAGAGGTCCTGAGTTCAATTCCATGCAACCACATGATGGTTCACAACCATCTGTAATGAGATCTGGTGCCCTCTTCTGGCCTGTAGGCATACATGTAGGTATACATGCAGGCAGAACACTGTATACATAATAAACAAATTAAAAACAAAACAAAACAAACAAACAAAAAACACTCGGCTGTGACTGAGACTCCCAGACATGGGGATGTTGACTTTCTTCTCTGCTCCTCTTTAAAAAAAAAAAAAAAAAAAAAAGACGTGTGGATCCCTTGCAGGACACAGCTAGCCCTAGGAAGGAGTCCCAACTCTGCTGACTTTGGGATTTTTTACGGGTTAAAGTTTTATTTAACCCTGAGCATGCTTGCCAGTTTTGCATCTGCACTACATGGCTGGGTGTGGTTGCACACACATGTAATCTCAGTGCCTGGACAGAGGCAGGGGGACTGTGAATCCGACACCATTCTGTTATATAGCATGACTGCCTCAACCAAGAGTTTTATTTTGTTGATGGTTGTACTGACTGAGATCAAAGATTGGGCAGTCCTGTTGGTTTGGCCCTCTGACAAGGGTCCCATATTGTGGCAGGAATCCATGTTAGTGACTGAACACATCTCCAGATTGGAGGCAGAAAGAGAAAGAGTTGGTAAAATCACATAATCCCCATCAAGGACATTCCCCAAGTGACCTAAGGTCCTTCCACTGGAGTGTCCTAATACTTTCACCCCAGGGACTAAGCTTTAACTTTGGATCTTTGGAAGGCATTGAACATCGAAATTAGCTTGTATGAGACATTCTCTCCAGCAGACACTCTTGCCTTCATATTTTGGAGACCCATCACTCCAATAAGAGAATTTTTGTAAGTCTAGCAGGTTCTATCTATTATACGTAGGATCCTGGGGTTGAGGTAGAGGGTTTCCTTCCCAAGCTGAGTGTGCTTTCCAGGACTATATAAACCCAGTCTGGTGTCAAGTCCCTTGTGATCATCCCTTGAGAGGTAGAGACAGGAAGATCAGAAATTTAACATAATGCTCACCTACATGTGGCCTTGGCTACATGGAACCCTGTCTCAAAGCAAAATAAAGCACAAAATAATTTGTAGGAAATTTTAAATGTAAGAATGAAATTTTGCTGTAAGAAGGAGCTCTCTGTATGTGGAGGCCGGGTAATGTTGCTGTCATTTGCAAAACATGGCCTCATTCTGCCACCTGGTGGTAGGTCTTGGTAAAGAACAGTGCTGGGTTGGACATGACCCTAAAAGTCATTTCCTTCCTTTAAAAATGCCATTCAGAAGCTGTGTGTGCTGGCACAGATCTGTAACCCCAGGGAGGCAGAGGCAGGAGGATTTTGAGTTCAAGGCCAATCTGCATAGTAAGTTCTGTCTCAAACACACACATACACACACACACACACACACACACACACACACACACACACACACACACACACACACACACACACACACACACACACACACACACGAGTTCAAGGCCTTGGGCTATGAGTTCCATCCTTGAACTTTGGAGATAAAGGCCTTCTGACGTTTATTTGTTAACATTGTTCCTCGTTCCCTGGAATTGTGCAGGATTCTGGTCCTCTGAAAGAGCAGCAAGTGCTTTTAAGCACGGAGTCATCTCTCCAGCCACTGCCCCTCAAATCTTTTTGTATATAACACTGAATTATACTTTGCAAGAAGTTGAGAAATTCTTCAAGTTATTAGATTGGTCTTACATTAATTTTTTTTTTTAAATGGGACAATATCTAATTTATTCCAGACTAACCTTGAACTCACCATAAAACCTTGAACTTCTGACCCTCCTGCTTCCACCTCCCAAGTGCTGGGATGGCATTGGGAACCACTGCACCTATTTCTGTAGTGCTAGTGACCGAAACTAACAGCTTCACCCACACAAGGCAAGCGCTCTACTGCTACCACCCCAGTCCTTTGTAAGAGCTGAGTCCCAGTATATCCTAACAGTGTGGTGTGTTCCATTCAGTGATGGCACCAAACCCAGTATGTTTTGAATCTACCAGGTGCAAGAGACTGAAGTCAGGTAAAGGCCAATAAGGCATACAAATGACACTGAGATGTATGTGAGAATTATCTATCAGGGAATAAATCCCACAAAAGACATAAACTATAATGAAGAGTCATGGTTCTCACCCATTTGTACAAAATCAGTCCCAATAGTTGCAGACTTGATGAGGGTGACCACACTTGATCGGAAGGTGCTGTAGTCTGGGTAGGATACGTCGATCTCTGTTACTGTAAAGAACAGAGAAGAGTGCCATTTGGTTGATGTGGTGGAACAATCCAGGTGAAGATGTAGTCGCTAAGGTCAGGTCGCCCACACTCTCAGCCTCTATGCAGAGAATCTGTATTACCTGGTGAACACTGGAGGAGCCAGGAAAGGAACGTGTGTGAACAGGGAGACAAGCCAGGTTCAGAGCTCTGGAGAAGAGATTCAGAAGGAAAGACCCCAGAAGGAAAGTTGCCAGTTTATATCAAAAAAGCCTGAAAGTGACGAGGTGAGGTGAGAGTGGACAGGAACTAAAAACTGAGCATAGTGGATAAAAGTCCAGAGAGAGAAGAACACCTGAGAGCCGGGCACATATCCTGTCTGTCAACACCTGCTGTGTGCCAGATACAGGGCCTCAGAGAAGAGATTTCACTGTTTGTTTGCTACACGGTTCGCCTGTTGATTACCATGGTAGCACCTGGGAGCCTGAGCTAGCTGGATCGCTGAATCCGAGATCAGCTTGGGCTGCAGAGTGAGTTCCAGGCTTGCCTGGGCTGCAGAGTGAGGCCCCGTCTAAGAATAAAAACTGAAAATGGTAGAGAGTGAGTGCTCTTCACGAGAGGCTGGTGTCTTGGGGTTTTATTGCTGTGAAGAGACACCCATGACCACAGCAACTCTTTTTTTTTTTTTTTTTTTTTTTTTGAGCTGAGGATTGAACTCAAGGCCTTGCGCTTGCTAGGCGAGAGCTCTACCACTGAGCTAAATCCCCAACTCCCACAGCAACTCTTATAAAGGAAAACATTTCAATGGGGCTGGCCTACCGTTTTATCGTCAGGAAGCATGGCAGCATGTAGGCAGACATGGTGCTGGAGAAGGAGCTGAGAGGTCTACATCCAGCTCGGCAGATAGCAGGAAGGAAGATGGAGACACACTGGCCAGACTTGAGCTTCTGAGACCTCAAAGCCCACCCCCCAGTGACACACTTCCTCCAACAAAGCCACACCTACTCCAACAAGGCCATACCTCCTAATAGTGCCAGTCCCTGTGAGCCTATGGAGCCACCGTCATTCAAATTACCACAGACACAAAACACCACAAAGTTAGAATTAATAAGTGAGACATATCCTGGGTCCGTGTGAAGCAGAAATGGGGAACTGCTTGAAGTCGAGCCCCGGCATGTTGAAGGCCTAGCTAGCTACTGGAGAGTGCTGGACATTCTGAGCTGACTAGGAGAAGAGGTAGGGTGTGTTACCTCAACTCCAGCCCTGCCTCTAACGGGGGTGGGGTGTGTGGGGGGGTGTGTGGTGGTGACCAGTTCCTCCACACAGGCTGTTGTGACTTTAACCTGGGCCTGTTACTCAGCCTGCTGTGAGGTTAGCCCAGGCTAACATATCCCTCCACACAAACTGTTGTGAAGGTAAGTGGAGTAACATTAGCACATCCAGCTTACTGTGTCTATCAGAAGCTTGCTTGCACCTGCGGATGCCAGGTGACTAAACTGCTATGCTTGGGGACCTACAGATGGGCAGGTGGATGGGTGGAGGAATGGAAGATAAGGTTAGTCAATAGGTCTGGATATGATTAGAACGGACCTGGCTTGGAGCTATGGACTTGTACTTTACCCTGCAGGCATTGAGGAGCCAGGGAGGGTGTGAGCAGGGGCAGCAGGGGAACTGTGGAGTCAGGCTTGACTGGACCCACTTTGTAGAGGATCTGTAGCCATCCTGAGTCTAGTCCTGCACGTAGGGGAGGAGGTAATGGACTGCAAAGTCACTTAGCAGTTTCTATGTGGGTGTTTACGGGAATAGAGGGTCGATGATGCTTTGTGCCACGTGGGAAGTGCTTTGGGTTTGGATGCCACCCATCAAACAAGCCACAGGCTTCGCAGGCTGGGAAGCAAAAGGAAGGGCTTCTTGGGCACTGCAAGAGCTTGCTGCTAAAATAAAATGTTCCTCCCACTTAGAGCAATAGAATCGTGCAGCAGGGGAAGGGGGTAAATTCGGGTGAATTTTCAGCTTGAATGAATGAATGACTCTGGAGTCGTCAGTTCAGCGGAGGTACTGGAGAACCTGGCGAGTCCTGGGATGTTGCTTCTGGGAGATTTTGATAGCTTAGAAGTTATTTTACACAAGCATTCCTACAACCAGGAGGTTGATGTTGTAGCTATAGAAAGGAATGTAGCTGGTCTTTTCAGGGGACTGAACATGGTAGTGCATGCCTGTAACCCCAGCACTCAAGGCTGAGGCAGGAGGATTGGCACAAATTTTAGGACAGCTTGTTTACATATGGAGACTCTGCCCTTCAGCCTCTATCCCTACCCCCTCCCCACGTCCCCCCAAAAGAAAAGGAAAACAAGGAAAGGTTATTTGCAGAAACACAAAGTTAGACATTCAGATCCTGGGTCCGTGTGAAGCAGCCCTTTGTTTGTATAACTGAGTCATTTTCCAACTCGGTCCTTTCAAAAGTTGTTTCCATCCGCTCTGAGAAGTTCTTTGCTTGTTATTACACACAAAGGCACTCTTTCCACAGTGACAGGTTTCATAGAGTTCTGATGGACCCTTAGTGTCTGACTGACTGGGACTCCATGAAATTACAGACACTTCTAAACTGGAAATGATGGCACAGGCCAGAGGCTCATGGGAGACCAACCTGAACTACATAGTGAGTTCCTGGCCCAGCCTAGACTGTACCTGAGACCCTGTCTCAAGAAAAAAATAAAAAAAAAAAAAACTTTGTAAGAGTCTTTCTAAAAGCTGAAATCTGAAGAAATGCCAAGGTGCATATGGTGGTTGGACTCCCCATGGCTTATTTCTAGAGTAGTTTGTATCTGGTAAAATGTCACCGAAGAGGATGTGTACCCTTTGAGAACTCCAGGGGCAAGCTTGTGGTGAGCACCAGCAGGTTCCGAACTCGAAGACAGGAGGATCCTTTGAGCCCATGAGTCATAGGCCAACCAGAAGCATAGGGGAGACTTCATTTCTAAACAAATAAACCTCAGACAAAAATAACAGGGGGCGGGGGGAGGCCGAGAGGTCAAAATCCCACAGCTGCTTTCCTGAGCACAATCCTCTTCCCACCTCTTCAAGTTTACACTTACTTATGGAGTAAATGGTTTTGTTTTTTTGTTTGTTTCTGACACAGGGTTTCTCTGTGTAGCTTTGGAGCCTGTCCTGGAACTGGCTCTGTAGACCAGGCTGGGCTCGAACTCACAGAGATCCGCCTGCCTCTGCCTCCCGAGTGCTGGAATTACAGGCGTGCGCCACCACCGCCCAGCCGGCCCTGGAGTAAGTGTTTTCATTTGGTGCATGGATGCTGTGTAATAATCATAGCACGTAACAAGCTGTTTCCATTGCCTTTTCCCATTTTATTGATTTTTCTTTTATTGTTTGTTTAGTTTTTTTGAGACAGGGTCTTGATTTGAACTCCCAACCCACCTGCTATCACACCTACCCTTTTAGGGGGAAGAGGAGAGCAGTATTTTGCTATGTTACTCAGGCTGGCTTCAAGCTCTTGATTCAGGTGCTTCTCCCACCCCGGCCTCCTGACTAACTGGGAGCACTGTTGGCTGCTCCAGGCCCAGGGCACTGGACCCAGCTTAAAAGGTATTTTTCATCATTGTGTGAAGTTGCTTTTCTCTCTCTCTGATCTACAGGGTGGATAATGGCCATTTACTCTGCTGCTGAGTCATGTCCCTCCCCAGCATATCATATTAATGTTATGAGTAGCATTAATAAACTTCCTAAGTAATTAATATTAATAAACTTAAGCATTCTAGTGCTTATGAAAACCTGGGCTAGGATGTGGCTCAGTATTCGAGTGCTTTGTCTGACACCTGCCAGGTCCTCAGCACTGAAAAGAGCATAAGATAATCACATTAATGTGACCCGTTGTCGTTGGCATGGTGTTGTTACCAGTTTTCCCTCTCCCAGGCTTTCCCGTGATAAGACCAGAATAGAAATTCCTTTCTGGCTGGTAGGGTGACAGGTGTGCCACCTGCATATGTTTGCTGTGGTTATCGGGGACTATCAGGTGGTTTGTTTTGGTGGAAGGAAAAGAGGGCAAAAGTGTGCATTCTGTAAGCTTGGGGTGAACATCTCCCACACTTCCTCTCATGGTCTGCTGCCCTGTGCTGTTGGAAGGGAGTGCTTCCTTCCTGTGGGATGGCACACTGAACCCCGGGATAAATTCAAGGCCTGGGGAGAGGTGAAGCTACTAGGAAACTGTGGGGATTTGAGGGAGGGGCTTGCCAAGTAAAGGGGACAGAGGCCTTAGACACCAAAGCTCTGAGTCTTCTCTTTCTGAATATGTTGATACGTCTTTTTTTTTTTTTTTTCTTGAGAGGGTCCTGCTGTGTAGCCCAGGTTAGCCTTGTCCTCTCCACCCTCCTGTCTCTACCTGCTGGGTCACAAGTCCTACTTACACTCTCTGAAAAACTGCCATTTATATAGGGTCTTAGGAGATCTTACTTAAAATCATTGGGGGCTGGAGAGATGGCTCAGCAGTTAAGAGCACTGACTGCTCTTCCAGAGGCCCTGGGTTAAATTCCCAACACCCACATGGCAGCTCACAATTATCTGTAACTCCACTTCTAGGGGACCCCAGATATATATGCAAATACCAATGCACATAAAATAAATAAATAATTTCTTAAAAAAATCATTGGACATATGTGTAAAACTCATACACATGCACACCAACACCATGTTGCTCAGGCTGGCTTCAAACCTTGTTAATTGTGACCCATTAATTTTCATTTAGGCAATAAAGTACACAGACTGAGCATCCCTAATCTAAATGTTTAAAAGCCAGATTATTCCAAATTCCAGTACTTGAGCACTGACATGATCATACAAGTGAAACTGTTTTGTGCACAAAATTGTTAAAAATAGCCCATAGATTACCGTTGGGCTGACTATGATAAAGGGGAAGTCAGGAAGGAACTCGAGGCAGGAACCAGGAGGCAGGAACCGAAGCAGAGGCTGTGAAGGAACACTGCTGACTAGCTTAATCCTCATTGCTTGCTCACTATGCTTGCTTATATACTCCAGGACTGTCTGTTCAGGGGTGGCACTGCTCACAGTGTGCTGGGTCTCCCCCCCCCCCCACATCAATCATTAATCAATAAAACGACCTACAGACTTGCCTACAGTCAATCTGATTTTTCTTCTTCCCAAATAACTCTAGCTTGCAACAAGTTGACAAAAACAAAACAAAACAACTAACCAGGTCAAACCCATCCCTGAGAACTCCCTTTATTTGCATGCAAATACTCTAAAATCCAAAAATAATCTTGTATAAACTGAGGACATGACTGCTCCAAGGTATGATTGAGGGGGAAGGTTGTTATGGTAGGTACAAGGG
The DNA here is from genome assembly GCF_903995425.1 of Onychomys torridus. Lineage (NCBI taxonomy): Eukaryota > Metazoa > Chordata > Mammalia > Rodentia > Cricetidae > Onychomys > Onychomys torridus. The sequence goes on from NC_050451.1 coordinate 49,102,063, forward strand.
AGAGATCAACCAGGGGCATCTGGAAGAGTCCAGAGCAGAGAGAGAGGAGGCAGTGAACATGGCCAGCAGACCAAACCAGGCCAGGAGAAGAGAGGGAGAGAGGAAGAGAAGGAGACAAGCCAGAAAGAAGGGGTCAAGAGAGGAAGACAAAAGAGAGAACACATGGGGTTATGAGGGACTGAGAAACTGGGGAGGAAGTCTGAGCTGGAGAAGTTTGAGGTAGGAAACCAGGAAGAGCCACGGGTACTTGTTATACGGAGTGAGCCTGGAGGCTAGCGTGCACTCTGCTATGCTAATGGGCACCACAGATAGCCATTTGTCCCCAGTTGCTTTTGGACCTAACAAATCTGAAATGCTCTGATCCTAGGGTAAAGATACTCAAGTCATAATTGTAAATAGGGATTTGGAATTTTGTAAGGAGTAGGGCTTCCCCTCCAACTTCATTTTGCTGAAGTGAAGCACTGGACTGACGTCATAAGCTCCTTGGCTTTTTCAGGTAGAGTCTCCCTGGTACTTTCTTCTGGGGTGGTCAGGAAGATTAAATATGGAAGCATGTGTTCGGGCATTCAGGCAGGGAGACTTTGTGCCCTCCAAATCACTGTAAAGCAACCTATGGGTCTCAGCCCCTTTGGGGGTCCCGTATCAGATATTCTGCACATCAGGTATTTATATTACAATTCATAACGGTAACAGAGTTACGGTTATGAAGTAGCAATGAAAATAATTTTGTGGTTGCAGTCACCACAACATAATGAACTGTGTTAAAGGATCATAGCATTGGGAAGTTTGAGAGCCCTTGCATGCAGTAAAGGGTTTTTCCTTTCTGTTCCATCTCCTTGGATGTACCGGAAGTCCTGACCTTGTCCAGGCCTGTGGTTCTCCAGGAACATTCTGGGAATTAAGCTTGACGCAATATGCATTTTCAGAAACCTATATCTCCATCAGAGGGTTGTTGTTGTTGTTTTTTAATTTTCACAAAGTATCTTTAATTTCATTACCTGTTATATTTTCTTCTGGATTCCCCTGCTGTCTTAGTTAGACTTGCCTAACAAGGGATATGCTGTGGATGGCTAAGACAGCAGTTACTACCTCTCAGGGCTGGAAACCACAAGTTGGGAGTCAAAGTGTGTCAGAATCACAATCTCCACAAGGCTCAGGGAAGACCCTCCGCTGCCCTCTCCAGCTTCCCGTGGCAGTGACAATCTCTGGCTTGTAAATGTGTCAGTCCTTGGCTGGGGATGGAGTTCAGTTGGTAGAATTCCTGTGTAGCACACTTTAATCCCGAGAGTTGGGAAGTGGGGTCAGAAACATCAGAAGGTCAAGGTCATCCTCAGCTATGGGTCAAGACTGAAGCTAACTTGGGCTGCGTAAAACCCTGCTTCCTGATAGATAACTCACAGAAGGCTCTATCCAGTCTCCGAGAGAGCTTGCTTCCTTTGTGTTTGTATCTAAAATTTCCTCTGTGTGTAAAGTCAACAGACACTGGTTTAGAATCCACCTAATCCAGGTGAGCCCCTTCTAATGTGAACGCTTCTATAAAGCACACTCACAGATGCTCAGAGTAGGTAGGATTCTATCTGTCTTGGGGAACTTGTCAGCTACCCCTGTGTGTCTGGCTTTTAAATAGATGCTATTACTCCAGGTTCTTTTAAGCGTTTTTCTTTTTAATCTCCAGTTAATAATTTCCTGTCACAGAAATGTTTCAAGGAAACAGTTTATATTAGTTTGTACAGTCTTGCATTTCTGTAACTGAAAGAAAAGTCCCATATAGGAAGCAAATCCTGCTCACTGACTAGGAAAGCCACTTCAGAAGAGTTCAGAAAAGCAAGAGTTAAAAGGGCAGTCCCCAGAGTGCAAGGTCTGTTTACAAAGGTTTATGACTTGGGTGTAACTTGGTCATTCAAGCTGCGGAGCCTTGGAGACTTGAGTTGAGCCTGCCGGATTGGACCAGGCAGAGAGCTGCATGGCCATGATCATAGCTTTTAAAAGACTTGAACAACTCTGGAAAACATAAATGTGGTCAACTGCCTGTTCCTCCAGTGTGTGTGTGGGCAGCCCCTGCCCATGGCTAAATCTCAGGTAGGTTCTCAACCTGGAGAGAAGGACGCTTGCTGGAGTGTGTGTTTAAAGTTCTGAGAATGAGCCTGTTACCCTACACTCTTTGAGGTGAACCTGGACAGTATTCCAGAAGCACAAAAGTTCTGCTTAAAATAAAAAGCTTTTGTTTAGAACCAGTGCAGCTGTGAGCAGAGTCCTTGCCTGGCATGCCTGGGCTGCATAAGGGTTCTGGTTGGTCTGTAAGTAGCCAAAACCACATTGGCTTTGGAAGGGATCTGTCTGCTTTTGGCCGAGGAGCAGCATTTGAATGTGAACTTACACAAGGATTCTCTGCAGCTTCTTCTGAAATGGATGTTTCAGCTTGATGTGATAGAGTTTGGGATCCCTGGGACATTTTGGTTCCTTTTAGAGGGTAGCTACTCTTGTATCTTCCGTGGAACTGAAAAACACTGAACTCCTTACAGTTGGATTTCTCTTGTGCTGCCTGTATCCAGACAGTAGCTGGCACAGTGTGGCAGGAATACCTGCTGGGCTGCTTTGGCTGTGCCTGTCTTGCCCAGCCCCAGTCACTTCCTGGTATATTTCTTTATTTTTGGCATTGGTAAGAAAATACAAGTTGCATGTTGCATAAGCACAAAACAAAGCTTTTAATCATTAAAAACAACAACAAAAACCTAAAACTTTATAAAATCAATAACTCTACATGAGTAGTTAGACTACTCCATACCTCTGCTTTTGTTCTGTGCACTTGTTTTTCTAGCAACTTCTCTGACCCTCTTAAATGACATCATAGAAATGGTTTTATCCTTATTATGTATTTAAGGTGTCCGTGTCATTTGAGTTAGTAATCTGTTTCAGTCCCCCATCATAACCTGAATTCAGGATTCAGGAAATGGTGTTAACTTTATGATTTCTCTCCTCTTCCCATGGTGATGTTAGGGAGGATAAAACATACATATCTTCTCCTGGGTGTGTGTGTAAATGAGTTCACAGAAAAATACCTCGGATGGGTGGTGGGGATCTGAGGGTTCTGTACCATTTTTGATAGGAAAAGAAGGAGGGGAAGGAACTTGAGTGGGAATGTGTGTTTTGTAGGAGATACGGGTCTGTAGGAAATGAGGAGAACAGGGATTGTGGTCTCCCTCTCTCCGGCAGTGTAAGAAAGTAGGGTGTGGGAGGGGCCTGAGGACCATTGAATTCTTTGGGGAGACTGTTATAGGCAGGTAATTTTATATGCAGGTATGGGAGGGATAACTTTATCCAAATAATTTATAGAGTATAACCTGCCCCTTCACAGGTGTCTTGAAGGGACAGGATAGAGAGAGATTGTGAGTAGAAACTCAGAGGACACCTGAGTGGCTGTGTGGCCCTGGGCGAACCTCTGTACTCCTTTTTCTTTCAGAGTTTCTAATTTAAGAATGAAGAGGTTGATCTAGAGTGTCTATACATCCCAGCTTCTGCCCGATACGTGTACTACTGTGTCTTTTCTTCTTTTGAGTTGGGAGTCTCACTATGTTATTATACCTTGAACTCTGGTATAATCTTTGTGAACACTGTACATATCAGACTGGAAATTAAACAAGCCTTTATTTTAGGACTCTTGTCACTGGCACAGAGTTTCTTTTTCTGAGCCTCTACCATTTAACTTCCTTCTGGCCCAGACCATCTCATGGGCAGAGCAGGGCTAGGTGCCTGGGATTGCTGTGTCATCCCTTGGCCACCTGCCTGCCTTAGATGTGTCCAATACCTACTCTGTGGATCCCAGGATTCTCCCCCGCGGGACCTGTTCAGTTTGTGTTTTTAAAAAGTGAATAGGGACAAGCCAGATGGCTAGCTCTGCTCTGTAACCTCAGCACTTTGGGAGTCTGGGGCAGGAAAATTCATACATGCGCACACACGCACGCACGCACGCACGCACACACGCGCGCGCACACACACACACACAGGGGTGGGAGGTAGTTGAAAAAAATTTTTTTTCACTCTTATGGGGGCCAGCCACCCAGCTCCCAAATATATACACTGAGACTTATCTGAGACTTATTCTTACTTATGAATGCCTGGCTTGTTTCTGGCCAGCTTCTTAAATTAACTTATTTCTCTTCTTTATGTTTTGCCTCTGGGCTTTTTACCTTTCTTTATTCTATATGTCTCTCTTCCTTTCTTACTCTTGTGGTTGGGTGTGTGGCTGGCTGGGTGGCTGGGTGGCTGGCCCCTGGCATCTTCCTCTCCTCCTTTTCTTGCTCTTCCCCTTTCTCGGTCTTTTTTTTTTTTTTTTTTTTTTTAAATAATTAATGTGCTTTGGTGTTTTGCCTACGTGTAGATCTGCGTGAGGGTGCCAGATCCCATGGAACTGGAGTTATGGATAGTTGTGAGCTGCCATGTGGTTGCTGGGAATTGAACCCAGGTCCTCCCTCATTCTTCTTTTTTTGAGCCCAGATTTCTCCTCCTATTTATTCTCTCTGCTTGGCAGCCATGCCTGTCCCTTTCTCCTGCCTAGCTATTGGCCATTCAGCTCTTTATTAAACCCATCAGGTGTTTTAGACAGTCAAAGTAACACAGCTTTACAGAGTTAAACAAATGCAACATAGAAGAATGCAACACATCCTTTCATCATTAAAACAAATGTTCCACAACATATAAAAATGGAACACATCTTAAAATAATATTCTACAACACAGAGAGAGAGAGAGAGAGAGAGAGAGAGAGAAGGAGGGAGGGAGGGAGGAAGAGAGGGACAAGGAGAGGTAGAAAATGAATGTGTGTGTGTATTGGGCTGGGTACTTGAAGCTGTCCAGGCTTGGCTCACTGCAGCTGTTGTGTCCACTGCTGACAACTGCCAATCTCTGGACCAGCCTTACCCCTTCCTGCATCCAGACTTTAGGAGAATCTACCAAATAGACTGCTACTGATTCCCAGGCAGGGCAAGCCCTGGAAATGGCTACTCTGTGGCCATTTTTGGAGAGTGCCAGCTGACTCTACCTGATAAGGCCTAGCCTGCCAGGATTGCATTTCAGTCACTTGCCTGAGGTTACTTGGCCAGGCCCCGGCCCTGACCTGGGTGGATATGGAAGTGTGCCTGATTTCAAACCATGCATAGTTTCCCGATTGCATTTGAAAAAGTATATAATGCTGAGTGGGCCTGATGGTGCTTAACTGCTTACTCAGGAATGGCAGTTATTAGTCTAGCCTGGGATACGTGGCAAAATCCTGCCCTCCTCCTCCTCCCCAAAGATGGAAAACTTATTTGAATTACAATTAGAAGTGATGGGCATCTAACTTTAAGGTAGCACTTGGTGGAAAGCTTACTTAGCACATTCAAGGCCCTAGGATCCCAGGATCACTAGCAAAACAGTGTTGCCTCTTATAGAGTCTCGGAATCTTTTTCTTATTACTTTGGAACAGTGTGGTGATATTGTGTTCCCCAAAATATATCGTGCACCCTAATAAACTTATCTGGGGTCAGAGGACAGAACAGCCATTTGCAGACACAGAGGCCAGAAAATGGTGGCACACATGCCTTTAATGCTATCACTTGGGAGGCAGAGATCCATCCGGATCTCTGTGAGTTTAAAGCCACACTGGAAACAGCCAGGAATGGTGACTTACGCCTTTAATCCCATGAAGTGAGCCTTTTAATCCCAGGAAGTGATGGCAGAAAACAGAAAGGTATATAAAGTGTGAAAACCAGGAACTAGCTGGTTAAGCTTTCAGGCTTTCAAGAAGCAGTTCAGCTGAGATTCATTCTGGATGAGGACTCAGAAGCTTCCAGTCTGAGAAAAGCAGAATCAGCTGAGGAATTGGTAAGGTGAGGTAGCTGTGGCTTGTTCTGCTTCTCTGATCATTCAGCGTTCACCCCAATACCTGGCTCTGGGTTTGTTTTATTAATAAGAACTTTTAAGATTCACGCTACAGAACAGTCTTTTTTAGGTCTCCGAATCTGGCTTGAATCCACTGTCCTCGTTCCTCTTCCTCCCAAGCGCTGAGATCACTGTATGGACCACGATGCTCAGCTGAGGGTCATAGAATATGGGAGTATGAGAGTCATCCTGTCTGAGAGCCAAGGTTAGCCTTGACTTGTCCAGGCCCACACAGCTTGTTTGCAGTCTGGCGGTTCTAGGAATGCTGCCTACTCCCGTCAGACTGTGGCTGTGGGATAGGATCCTAAGTGTTGAGCCCTCGTGGCCCAGGCTGTAATCTCATGGCACCATCTACTTCTCAGTAGCATCTGCACTTTTGAAAGAAGAGAGTGCAGGGCAATTGTGAATCTTGTTACACACTTACTTTTTACACACTCAACCTCTGGCTGCTGTGGCTGACCTCCTGCTGTTAAGCATATTTGGGAAGTACTCATCTTAATTGTATGTTCATTTTATTATTATAGACCTGCTGGTAATCTTAATGTCTCTCTGTAGCTCATCCTTGATCCCCAAATATGACTTAAATTAAAGAGTTAATTCAGCCTGGAATGAAGTTCACCCCATTTCAACCACAGTTGGCTTTGTTCTCACTGTCTCTGGCACAGTTACTTTAGGTAGAGCAAGTCTGTGACTTCAGAGTGGGAGGGAGGCAGCAGGCATCTGCTCACACCTACCTGGATCTCAGAGCTCACTCAGCCTGTTCATTTGCAAAGGTGGTGAATGAGGATGACTGGCCGCAGGGTTCAGCCCAGGAGGAGGAGCACACTGAGGTGCCCCGCATCTCCAGGAGGAGATGGGGCTCAGGAAGGCGCACCCGGCCACGGCCACTGTCTGACTACGGCCAGCTGGCTAGCAGGAGCTTGTCCATTCCTGAAGATGCCATTGCTGCAGACCCTCCAGATGACGACCATATGGACAGAATGCACCCGTCAAGAGTGAACACCACCAGCCAGGATCCACGTGCCCCCTCAGGCTGTTCCAGAGGGACCCGGAGAAGGCGACCTATATCTGTGATTGGAGGGGTCAGCTTCTATGGCAACACCCAGGCAGAGGATGTGGAGAACCTCTTGGTCCAAGTAAGAGCTGGTGTCTCCAACCACGGCCAGCAGAGACCCTTGGCTCCTTGCCTCTGTCCTTCCTACAGACTAAACTGGACACTGCTTTTCCTTCTGGGGGAGGGTATACCTCCTCACCCCCCTTTCCTCCTGCCTTTGAAACCTGCTTGGATTCACACTAACAGTCCATTCTCTCATCGCCTGCTTTCCAGTCTTCTTTCCTGGAGCCTCAGCTCAGAGCACAGACTTGTCACTTGTCTGAATAGCTTGAGACCTGAGCCGGGCGTGGGGGTTGGGGGGACGGGACACGGGGACACGACCATACCCCGACTGTCTCTAGTGCACTTCCTGAGGGAGAGATTGTTGGAAGACAACATGGTTGATTGTTAGATTGCAAACACAGGAACAAAATAAAGATGGAATAGAAGGGGATGGGGCGGATGTAGCTCGGTCATAGAGCATTTGTGTTCATGCACGGAGCCCCGTGTTCCTTCCACCCATCCACCCCCAAAACAAAGCAGAAGACCGTGCTCGGAGAAAAATTTCTTGATCTTCTAAAATATTACACCTCTCTTCCTTCCCATCCCCAGTGATACATCACACCTTCACCCACCACTTCTGGAAAGGACCCAGGCTTGGAACATGCTAGACAAGCTCTCTACCGTGGAGCAACACCACCGTTCCTTATTCCACTTTTGAACTACAGCTTTGCTGCAGGTTTGACCGTAAACACCGTTGGTCCCTCAGCACATTCAGCAAATATTTCTTCAGTGTGTCCTGAGTACTTTACAGTCATCGAATATTCAAGTTAAGGCCCTATCTTGGAGAAACTCATACTTCTTTGCATATCTGGCCCAACTGATAACACTGTCATGCTCATATAGCCACAGAACAGTTTATAGAATAACTTACATGCTCGGTTTCATTTCGAAAACCTGCTAGGTACTTTCTTAAGTTTCCTGTAAAAATTCTCTGACACAGAAACTCGATATTAGGCTTGGATGGTGCGTTAAAGAGCTTCCTGCCAAGCTCAGCACAGTGTCTTGTTTTTTCACCTGACACTCAAAAACTCTTGAGTTCTTCAAATAAAATTAAAAGCCCAATGTGGTGGCACACACCTGTGATTCCCTCAAGGTCGTTCAGGCTATGTAGAGTTTGAGGTCAGCAGGGAGGGACTGTGAGACCTTGCCTCAAAAAACAAAGCAAAACAAAACAAAATAACAACAAACCACAAGCAAAAGTGAAGCTGAAGCATGCTACAAGGTCTCTAGGATCCTTTTGTTTAAGGGTGCCCCACTTGTTAGGAAAGCTTTCTAAACTAAAGCAAATTGTAATATATTTGAATGCAAGACACACTTGAGGGCTAATCTGAGGTACTTAGAATGTACTTTTACTTCTGAGCACCAAGGTAGTATTGTGTGCAAATATGGTGGTTCCTGCCTGTAATTCTAGAACTTAAGAGGCTGAAGCAAAGGAATTGTGGGATTGAGGCCAACCTGGTCTACAGAGCAAGACCCTGATGTACAACCTAAAGCACAGGAGGAGAGACAGCTCAGTGTTAGTGGTTCTTATGTCCCTTCTAGAACACCCATGTGGGGCAGCTCACATCCTCCTATAAACCCAGCACCAGGGGATCAGATACCTTCAGGCCTCTGCAGTCTTCCACTTATAGGTGGCACACAAATACAGACACATACACCTGGACTACAGGAAAAAGAAATCTTCTTTAAATGATTTATTTTTTACTTTATATGCACTGGTGTTTTGCCTGCATGTATTTCTGTGTGAGGGTGTCAGATGCCCGGGAACTAAAGTTACAATTGTGAGCCGCAATGTAGTTCCTGGGAATCGAACTTGGGTCCTCTGAAAGAGCAGCCAGTGCTCTTAACCACTGAGCCCTCTCTCCAGCCCCCAAATAAAATCTTTTTTTAAAAAAAGCAAAGCAACACTAGAGATCTGTGACCATGTCTGTGTGCTGTGGCCCGGCTTTGCTTCCTCAGAACCTCCTCTGGGCAGCGTGCCTTCCTACCTTTAGCTCACAGCTCTGCTGCTGTCTCGGCCTTCTTCTCTCTCAAATGCCTCTCTTTCTCTCTGTTCCCCACCTCAAAGTGGGGCGAAATGTGACTGAGCTAGCATGGAAACTGCTGTTGAAATTTTAGAACAGCCTGCTGCCACCGAGCTTGAAGAAGCCCCTCCACATCTGCCAGTGGCTTCAGGGTGAGAACACAGAAATGTTTTGTGGCTCACAGGAGCTGAGACTTCCTGGCACCTTCTCACAGCTTTTCACTTCCTTTCACAGCCAGCAGCCAGGCCTCCCGTGCCTGCGCACCAGGTTCCACCCTACAAGGCTGTATCAGCCCGCCTCCGGCCCTTCACCTTTTCCCAGAGCACTCCCATCGGGCTGGACCGCGTGGGGCGCCGACGGCAGATGAAAGCATCCAATGGTGAGTCTTGGGGCTTCCTCTGCGCCCTGGAACCTTTTGTCTGGTGCCAGAGAGCCTGAGGTACCCCGGTGATTCTGCCCTTTCTCCATCTTTCAGCTGGGGGAGTTCTTACGTCTCCAGACCTAAGTTGCTGCACAGCCATCCCAGTGTAAAGACCCAAGGTTCCCGTGTGGAGGGTGTTTTTTGTTTGTGGTTGTAGGAACACCATGCCAGACTTCTCCTTGGCTGGCCTGTGCAGCCCCACCTCCACCTGCCCACTTGGTGGCATTCTCCCTGCCGCAAACATATGTGCCCACATCTCCCCCTTTTGTAAGGACACCAGTCTCACTAAGGTGGGCCCCTTGTCCCCAGTGCCATCATCTTAAGGTGCCATCTGCAAAGACTCTTTCCATCTAGGTCACAATTGGGGATCTGGGGTGAGGATGTCATTTTGGGAGTTGAGTTCAACCAAAAGTACTTTAGCGATTGTACCAATGTCTATCAGGCATGCATGTGCTCACATACTAACAAAGACCAGAAAAGGTGTTGCCAGGCTGTTAGGAAAGGAGAGGGTTTGTCCTCAGTCCCTACATACAGCCAGCCAAGCATCCTATTTCATGATTTATGCAATTTTTTTTAATTTAAAAAAGAAAAACAGAAACAAAAACCTTAGGGTTTTTTGGTTGAAAGAACATCAAAACTAACTGACTTGTTTAAGAAAAGTGGGGTGCAGACTAACTATGTCATCAGTTTGTCAGAGTGCCTGCCCAGCATTCACAAAGCCTTGAGCTCAGGCCCTAGTACTACGTAAAACCGTGCATCTCTGCACTTGGGAGATGGAGGCAGGAGAATCAGAAGTTCAAGGTCCTCCTCAGTTACATAGTGAGTGAGGCTAACTTGGTCTACATGAGACCCTCACTTAAAAGGGGCAGGGAGGAAAGAGGAATGGATTAGGAGGATGTCGGGTGCTCCCAGAATGGCTGGGAAACTAGGTGGGACATGCTTGATATCAGGATTGCTCCTAGTAGTCACGGAACCCCAAGAAGCAGTGTCACTGGGCATGGTGCCCCAGGGGAAGGGGAAGGCCAGCCTGACCTGCCCTCCGGTCATACTTCCAAGAGTCAGGCTCCTAGGATGCAGACTCTAGCTGTTTGAGCTCAGTGGCCTGTTTACCGTGTGGGCAGTGGGGCAGGGACAAGGATGGGAGGATGGGAGCCCGGTCCCCCTGGCCTCTGCATTTGTGCAGGGATTTGGTTCCTTGCCATCAATGTGAGTACAGAAGTCTAGGCTCCCAGAACAGTGCCCAGGTGGTGTCAGGAACAGATTGGTCCTGAAAAAGTCCTCCCTTGGCTTGGGTCCACTCATAAGCCCTCCCTTCCTCTGCAGTGAGCATTTACTGTGTGTCAGAGGAGAGCGATGAACAGGACAGAACCCCCTCTGTCCTTTAAAGTCCTGCAAGAAAAAATGAATCAGGACAGGGACACTCTGCAGGAGAAGACAGCAAGAAGGGGGATACTCATGCCCAAACCACCCCACCCTACCATGCTGTACCTGCCCCAGATACTATGGAAATGCCCCTCCTTCCCTGGAGACAACCCACAGGCTAGTCACTGCATCAGACCTCGCTAGGCCTAAGGCCTCCACTCTGAGCAGTAATTCTTGGTTCCTCTCCTTCTGGGGTACCTTTCTAGTGTTTCTAACCCAAGCAATGCAGTAGCATAGTAGAAAGCAGGGAAGGCAAGGATGCAGAATTTGTGAGCCGGTGCACATGCATTCATGATATCGCAAAAGGAACTTCTCTGCTGTTTCCTCTAGAGCCAGGCCAGAGGTGGTGGGTTTTGACTCTGCACCCCCTCTTCCAGCTGTCTGCTGCTTGCCTCCTCCTCTCAGCACCTCTCACCTTGTAGGGATCTGTGTTGGACAAAGTAGTCCTTCTGTATTAGCCGTCATGTTCTTCTTCTCTTTTTATCAAAAGTCAGTCAACTTACAAACATGGGTGGAACCTCAACTATGAGCCAGGGGCTGTTGCAGTAATTTCGGATACAGCATTTCAAAGATTATACAGATGATTTCTGTATCCGTGGGTTTCATGTGCTCTGAGTTTACCTACCACAGACTGGAAATATTGAGAAGAATTCTACCTTTACTGAACATACCCAGGCTCCTGCACCTTGAGCGTGAACCCAGGGCCTCACATATACTACATATTCCAGCCCTAGCCTTTTCATGACTTAGACAGCTGAATGACTGTGCACATGGTATTTACACTGTACTAGTATTGTCAGCCACCTAGAAATGATTTCAAGTATATATGAGGATGTATGTATATTTTATGCGAAGGTCATGCTGTTTTAATTAAAGGGGCTTGAGTATCCAGGGAGAAGCTGGGCATCTAAAGGGACCTTGGATACAGAGTGGGTACTGCACATCCCAGCATTTGAATAGATTCCTGATGGGATTACCTAAGCCACTAGTGATGTCTGTGGGGAGAATGAGGAGGAGGGTGGAGAACAGGAAAGGGCAGGAGCGACATTGAGTAGCAGCCTGGGCAATGAGGAAGAGGTAGTGAGGTCTCCTGAAGCAGCAGCAGATGTGGATGCTCCACTGAGGTTCAACAAGGAGGGACCAAGCCAGGGGCTGAGCGCAGGAAGCATGGACAGAAGAGGGCGCTGTGGTCAGAGGCAGTGGCTAAACAGAAGGCACCTGGTGTCCTGAGGACTTGGGGTTCTAAGTACAATAGGGAGTTATTGCCAACAGGAAAATGGTTGTGCTGGTTTATGCTTCAGTTAAAAACAACAGAGCTGGGCGTGGCTTCACAACTCTTTAATCCCAGCACTTGGGAGGCAGAGGCAGGAGGAGCTCTGGTATACAGAGGGAGTTCCAGGATAGCCAGGACTGCAAAGAGAAACTCTTCTCTTGAAAAACAAAACAAAAACAACAGTAAAACCTGTGGGGGGGTTGGGGGGGTGGTATATGTGTGTGTGTGTGTGTGTGTGTGTGTGTGTGTGTGGTGTGTGTGTGTGGTATGGTGTATGTGTGTGGTGTGGTGTGGTGTGGGTGTGTGTGTGTGTGTGTGTGTGTGTGTGTAGTATCTGTGGGCACAAGCATGCCATAGGCTGTGTATGTAGTTGAGAGGACAGCTTGTAGGAATCTCTTCACCACGTAAGTCCTAGGGATCATACTCAAGACAGCAGCCTGGCTTTAGGTACCTTTACCCTCTGAGCCATCTTACTTGCTCCTGGTTTGTGCCTCAGAAGGGAAGAAGGGTCAGGTCTATGTGGTGGTGTGTGTCTGTAATCCCAGGAAGTTAGCCAAGTTAGCCTAGGCTTCACAGTGAGTTCCAGGCCAACCTGAGCTATACAGCAAAATCCATTTCAATCAATCCATCAATAAAAATTAAAGATTAAACGCCAGAGAGTGAAGGAGAAGAGCAAGTACAGCAGTTTGGGGTGAGGCAGATGCTGCATAGGAGGAGAACATTTTGCAAGTGACTAGCTGCTCTGTTTACCCCCGGTTTCCGGCTGTGGCTTAGCATCCCTCAGTGACATGAGTCACAGGTTCACAGCGTGTGCCCCTGCAGAGTAGCATGGCAACACCAGGCTGTGTCTCCAAGCTTCCTAGACATTTCGGTCTCATCGAGGTGATGTTGGGTGTGAGCCAGTCACTGGGAAGTCCTAGGTGACATCCAGGAGAGGCCGTGGCTGTTTAGGAGCCTTTGGTGAGGACAACAGAGAGACGGGAGGAATCTGTGTCCAGCACAAGTGGCTTTTTCAGCGAGGACAAATCATTCATTGCCCCTTTCTGCTATAAAAATGTCCATTGTAATCAGCTTCCCACAAGTTGCTATCTACTGCCTACAGAGAACATATCATTAACCCTGGTGAGGGCAGGCCCTGCGGTCTAGCTCAGGCTGGGCACCCTTTCTGTAACAATGGCCTGGTGGGTGTTTTGTTTCTTTGTGAGTTCACTGAGCCACCCATCGAGATGAGTAGAGAAGATTAGCCTTATGTTTGCATCGTGAGCATCATGATTATTAAACAGCATCTTTTGTGTTTCACTTTTCAAGCTTTGAGGGTCTTCTGTCAGTCACGCCCCTGGCCCCACATCGAGGCAAAAGGTTTTCCAGTCAAGCCATTAGCTCCCAAGCATACAGGTGTGCAAGCTCACGCTGTCTGGGAAATTAAGACATGTGTCTTCCATTGAGGGTTACTCTAGCCTGAATGCATAATGACCAGGTAAAGGATGGAAGCCTGTCAACAGGAAAATGACTCAGTAGAATTCCTGCCCCAAGATGACCTGCTGTGCCGGGACCCCAGATACAGGGCCCTGGGCTGTATAAATAAAATGCTGATTGGCCAGTAGCCAGGCAAGAAGTATAGGTGGGACAAGCAGAGAAGAGAATTCTGGGAACAGGAAGGCTGAGTGAGGAGACACCAGCCTGCCATCCAGGGAGCAGCCTATAAAGGCAACAGGTAAAGCCACGGAACACGTGGTGACATACAGATTAACAGAAATGGGCTGAGTTTAAGTGTAAGAGCTAGTCAGTGGTTGGACTGAGCTAATGGCTGAGCAGTTTAATTAATATAAGCTTCTGAGTGATTGTTTTATAAGCGGTTGCGGGGTTCGTGGGGTTGGGCAAGACTGGTGGGTGAGAGAGATTTGTCTTGACCACGGGCCAGGTGAGACATAGGAAAACTTCAGCTACAGCCAACCCACAGATTTCAGTCTTCATTAATCACGTGACATCTAATGGAGGTACTCATCATCTTTGTGATTAGGGGCCCTAAGATTAGTGAGGCACAAACAGAGACTTCATGAGTCAGATCATGGTTCTACCCACTATCCCGCAACAGGTGATTGCTTCACTTGCAAAGCAGTTCAGGTCTCCATGGCAGCTAAGGCCTCTCTGTCTGGCCTGGATGCCCAGTCAGTCTGTAGCTTATAGAAGCTGCCACCATGCTCACCCGCTGGCTTGTGGCTCCTGTTGGACCATTCCTGCCTTTCTTTCTCCCAAGTGAGGGACCCTTTCTTTCTAGATGCTGAGAGGTGTTATTAGTTACCTTTCTGATGCTGTGGTAAAATAAGCAATGTACAGAGTTTATTATGGCTTGCTGTTCTGGAGGGATACGAGTCCAATCTGACAGAGGTGAGAGATTAGGGGTTGGGGACAAGCATGTCAGCAAGTAGGATGCATGGCAGCAAGCAGCATGCATGGCAGCAAGCAGCATGCATGGCAGTGGGAGCAGGAAGCTGACAGCTCACATCTTCAAACACAAAGCAGAGCAAGTTGGAACTGGGGTCAGGCAATTAACTCTCAGAGCCTCCCCCATGATATACTTCCTCAAGCTAAACAATGCCACCAACTGGGGACCAAGTATTCAAATACATGAATCTATGGGGGACATTGCTCATTCTAACCACCACACTCCACTCTCTGGCCCTATAGACTCACGATCATACTCACTGGTCCTTCTTAGTCTCAAAGTCCAGAGCCTCTTTTGGGAGTCAAGATAATTTCTTTCTTTGTTTTTTTTTTTTGTTGTTGTTGTTTGTTTTTTTGTTTGTTGTTGTTGTTGTTTGTCTTTTGTTTTCGAGACAGAGTTTTTCAAAGCTCTGTGTAGCTTTGTGCCTTTCCTGGAACTTGCTTTGGAGACCAGGCTGGCCTCGAACTCACAGAGATCTGCCTGCCTCTGTCTCACAGTGCTGCTGGGATAGTTTTGTTAGCTTGATACAAACCTAGACATAGCTGGGCAGCGGGAACTGAGAAAATGCCTCCATAAGATTCGCCTATTGACATGTCTGTAGGGTGTTGTCTTGATTAATGATTAATATAAAAGGGCCCCACCCACTATGGGTGGTGCCATCCCTGGGCAGATGATCCTGGGTGGTATAAGAAAGCAGACTGGGCAAGCCATGAGTAGCAAGCAGCACTCCTCTGTGGCCGCTGGGTCAGCTCCTGCCTCCAGGTTCCTTCCATGACTTCACTTGGGTGGTGGACTAAAAGCTGTAAGATGAAATTAAACCCTTTCTTCCACAAGACTTTTGGTCATAGTGTTTTATCACAGCAGTAGAAAACCTAATAAAGGAGCTGGGGAGATGGCTCAGAGGTTAAGAGCACTGGCCACTCTTCCAGAGGTCCTGAGTTCAATTCCCAGCAACCACATAGTGGCTCACAACTATCTGTAATGAGATATGGTACCCTCTTCTGGCATGCATGGATACATGTAGACAGAACACTATATATATATATATATATATATATATATATATATATATATATATATATATATATATAAAACCTTTAAAAAAAAAAAGAAAGAACCAAACGAAGACTCCCATTCCAGGAGGGAGGAATGGGGCATAGAGGGAAATACTGGACCAAGGCAAGACCGAAACCCAGCAGGGCAAACCCCAGATCCTACACCTCTGTGCCTGATGTCAAAGGGCTTAAGATGGCTTTGCCCCTGAATTTTGCTGCCGGCAATGTACTCTTTGGGGCGGAATCCTCTCCCTCGTATGCGGCTCTCCTTGGGTGATGGTCTTAGTCTAGTTAGTCTCCAGCATCTTGAGGTCTCCACTGTGACCTATGCTTCGCCATCACAGCTTCACACAATGGCCTCTCGCCGCCTCCTGCCCTCTCAGATACTTCATGCAGGGACTCCTTGCTACACACTGCCTGGCCTCAGTGGCCCTCTGAAACTGGGGAGGGAGAGTCCATGACCCCTTTACTCCTGCATTCTTCATGCCTCAATCCAGTACCACACGGACAACGCTATCCTTTTCCTGGATCAGCTTGGGATGGAGTCTGGCCCCTTGCATCACAGGAGCAGAAGCCTTTGTTTGTTGTCCCTTTCCAGGGAAACACATTAGGTCTTTTTCTTCCACAGGTTAGAAGGTCAGCTGGATGCAGTCTGGCCTGGAGGGCACCTTTCCCCTTATTCCAGTGAGGAGCCTGAGGCCTCTCCTTCCTCCATAACAATTCCATCCTCTCTTTTAGCAGCGGGAGCCTTGGCTACCAACACTAAACTTTCTAGTGTTGTTCTTCCCTGCAGACTGTACACGTTCTATTTCTTCCTGGCCCCCTTGCTCTCTTATATTGCAGACCTGCACATGCATTATTAGTTAGTACTAACTACACCACAGATTCTACATAATGCTGCCTTGACATTTTCTCCATCAAATAAACTAGTCCATTGCTTTTGAAGTTAGCCTCGGGCACGTTCTTTCTCATTGCTGTGATTCTCCGAAGCCTCCTGGGCCAGGTCTCTAAGTGTTCATTGCTCTCAGCACTCCTACAAAGATGGACCACCAGGCTCTGCCCTCAGTATTCAAAGTTCCAGAGTCTTCTACATTTCCCCCAAGATCAGCATGCTCAGGTTCTTCATAAGTACCCCACGCTTGGCACCAACTTCTGTTTTAGTTAAAGCCTACAGTGGGTGGGGCCCTTCCATGTCTATGATAAAATACCAGGTCCAAAAGCAACTTATAGAAGAGTTTTATTCCATCATGGCAGCAGGAGGCGGGGAGGGGCATGGCAGCAAGCATCAGGCATGGCCACGGTGGCACACCTTCAGTAGCAAACATGACCCAGAGCATGAACAGGAAATGTGGAAAGGCTAGGAACTCTCAGAGCTCACTCCACCCCACCCCCAGTGATGTCCCTCCTCCAGCAAGGCTGCAGCACCACCTCTCCAAACAGTACCACCTTCTGGGGACCACGTGTTCAAATATTTGAGCCCCTGAGGGACATCTCTCATTCTCACCACCACTGAGGCGGTTGGTATACATACCAGAAAAGTTCTGAAATGGCCCTCAGCTTCATGAGCCTACGGATTGAATACAGGTACTACCCAAACAGGTGATGCAACTGGTGTAGTCAACGTTATGTTCATTAACTGAGTGTGTGGACATTGCATGGGTCCTCATATCAGCAAACCAGTTCATTTAAGGATCATTCTGAGGCTAGGCATGACAGCTGACACCTATAATCATAGCATTGAAAAGACAGAGGCAGGAGCACTTTGAGTTCAATGTCAGCCTGAGCTATACAGTGAAACCTGTCTCAAGATGCCCAAGATATAATAAGATTGGGGCTGGAGAGATGGCTCAATGGTTAAGGGCACTCATTGCACTTCCAGAGGATATGAGTTCGATCCCCAGCACCACATGATGGCTCACAGCTGTAGGTAACTCTAGTCCCAGGGGGAATCCAGTGCCCTCTCCTGGCCTCCACAGATACTGCATATACATGGTGCAGAGAAGACATACATGCAGGCAAAATACCCATACACATAGGGCTGGAGCATGTAGATGCCTTCAAAGGCAGATTTAACAGTTAACATCTAGGCAAGGCTTCTCTTTAGTGGAGGAATTGGAGAGAGAAGGCAGCAGAGTGTGAAGGGCAAATGATAATCAGGAAGCTTGTTTACAGTCCTGCAGTTATTTAAGGTTTTGTGTACATGTGATCAAATGTGTGTGTGCGTGCTTGTGTACACAGGAACTCGAGAGACTCACTAATTGGGAGCCAGACTAGTACACACCTTTAATCCCAGCACTCTGGAGGCAGAGGCAGGCAGATCTCTGAGCTTGAGTTCAAGGTCAGCCTGGTCTGTAGAGGGAGTTCCAGGACAGCCAGGGATACACAGAGAAACCCTGTCTCAAAACCAACCAACCAACCAACCAAAGAGTCATTATTCCTGGAATCTCCTGCCTTGGTTTTGTTTGTTTGTTTTTGTTTTGTTTCTGAGATGTTCACAAAGGAGTGCATGCTTGCTGGCCAGCCAGCCCCACAGGCTGGTCTGCCCTACCTCTCAGTCCTGAGTTTACAGCCTTGTGGCTCTGTGCTTAGCTTTTCTTTACATGGATTCTGGGGCTCTGACTCAGGTCCTCAGGCTACCAGGTTAAGAACTTTACCGACTTAGCTATCTTCCCAGCAGCCCCTATTTTTAAGTTGTTATTATTATATATGCATACTGAAATATTTTCTGCATAACGTTAAATAAAAGGTTTGTCTTTGATACTCCAGTAAACTTGACGAGCAATACTGGTAGTCACTCAGTGAGTGCCTAAAAGCTTATTTTTTCCTCCCTGGTCTGGCTGGTGTTGTCAAAATCTGCAGAAGCAGAGCCGTCATCCCTGCCCAGTGATGGAGGAGCACATGCTTAGGATGTGGGAAGCCATGGGCCTCATCCCAATCACCAAAGGAAAAAAACTATCTACAGCTGCAGTTTCCGCAAGATCCAGAGATGTGAATGTTTGTCCTTATATCTTTCTCTTTAATGATGTTGCTCTTGTTGTGAGGCGTGGTCTTGCATGAACCTAAGCTGATCTCAAACTCAAGGATCCTTCTGTTTCTGCCTCTCACGTGCTGGGATTTTGATTGTTACAAGACTATGCCCAGCTAGCTAGCTAGCTTTCTTTCTTTCTTTTTTTTTTTCTTTAAGAAACAAACATCTGTGACTTATCAGTGAAGTGGTTTGCCACAATGTGCTATGCTCTCTAGCTCTGGGCACTTCCCTCATGTTCTGTTTAGAAGCCAGCCTTATCTCTCAGTAGCCCAGAGTATGTGTGAAGGAAGGCCTCTGGGCAGGCCTGAGAACCGCCTGAGAACAGCAGAGGTGTGGCCCTGGAGATAACGGAGTAAGGGTGGTGAATCACAGTGGCCCTCACAAGTGTCTTTCTAAAGTCCATGGTAAAAATGCTATGGTCAGCTGGGTGTGGTGGTACATGCTTGTAATCACAGCACTCAGGAGGCAGAGGCAGGAAGAGAAGTTGAAGGCCAGTGTGGGCCAAATAGTGAAACTACCCTAGCTGGCTAGGGTTCAGGGAGAGGTCCCAAGGCCTTGAACATGCTCTGTCACTGACCTTACATGCCCAACCCTTTTTTATTTTATTTTATTTTATTTTATTTTTTAGTTTGAATGTCTCCCTCTGTTCCCTAGGCTAGCCTTGAACTCATTCTGTAGCCTGGAAAGGCCTTAAATTTATCATCCTGCCTCACAGTCAAAATTGCTAAGATTACAGGCAAATGTTACCATGCCTGGCCTTCACACTCTTCCTCCTTTCAAAACACACACACACACACACACACACACACACACACACACACACACACACACACACACACACAACCAGAGAAAATATATTCATATTTCTGAGTCTGCCTAGTCTATATATTTTACCAAGTCATAGTTGATACTTGAAAAAATTCTTATTTCAATTTGCTCTTGAGATAAACTGTGATTATCTCAGCTTGTCTTTGAAAAAGAAGACTGTCAAGTTTCCTTAGCATTGAAACATACTGATCCCCCAGGGTCCAGGGGGGCTTTGCTATGTCTGGCATGGGATATCAGGGAAAAAAAAAATCTACGGACACTATGTTCTTATGTCTGTTAACTTCATTCCTCTAAGACAAAATTACATCAATTCAGCTATAGTTCCACCAGGCATTCAGGGCAGGAACAATTCTAGACATACCATGCTCTATATCCGTCTACCTTATTTCTCTAGGATGAAATCCTGTCTCCATAACTGCAGTTCCGTCCAGCTCCTAGCTCATTGTTCTGCTAATGACCAAACTCCTATGCTTCCAGCCTCATCTTCGTCCTCTGCATCCTCTTTCTCCATCTCTGCTGCTCTCTACTCCTGGCACTCAGAAAACTCTACTGGAGATCTGCTTACCCTCTATGGAACCTCTGTTGTCTTCTCTCTCGCCATGCTTTTCTGTCCCTTATCAGAAAATGTCTGCCTTTTCTCTCCCTGGGCGGGTAGTTTCCTGCCTCCTCAGGAATGTTGTTTTATCTCTCACCTTGACATGCAAAAACCTCCCTTGTTCTCAGTCAAAATGCTCTGGAGAATCACCAGGCCTCCTCAAGGCGAGGGGATGGTCTGAGCTTCACTAACTTAGCACAGGAAACAAAGCTATGTGTCTCCCGCCAGCTTGCCTCCCAAGCTCAGCAGGGCAGCCAGTAACTTAGTAGGTTCAGCAGGTCTGGGGAGCTGAACAGAACCGTCCACCAGGTCTGGGCACGCACGGACTTCACAGCAGAAGACAGCTGGGATATTAAAGGCCGGGTAACACCAAACATTCACAACAGATGGCTTTGCCCCTTGACAGACCCTTGGCCAACCAAAGTTCAGTTTCAATACACGGCTGAATCTCCATGATATACTCCTATGCCCCGCAAGAGAAAGACCAGTGGAATTTTTATGGATCATAAACAAAAGATTAATGCATGCCCATGCGTTGATGTCAGTAGGTGTGGGTAGACCACCTTCAACAAATCATAAAGTGTTTGCCACACTAGCATGAGGACGGAAATTCGGATTCCCAGCATCCATGTAAAAATCAGGTCCAGCAGCTCATGCCTATAACTAAAGTGATGGAGAGGCAGAGAGGCTTGCTCAATCAGTGAGCTAGCTTAGTAAGGCTAGCTTAATCAGTCAGCCTCAAGTCCCAGTGAGAGAGCCTATCTCACAGAACAAGGTGAATGGTTCCTGAGGAATAACACCCAGGCTTACACATGCATGCTTGCAAGCATACATATAACATGTATCTTTTTTTTTTTTTACTCTTGGTTTTTCGAGGCAGGATTTCTCTGTGTATCCCTGGCTGTCCTGGAACTTGCTTTGTAGACCAGGCTGGTCTTGAACTCACAGATATCTGCCTGCCTCTGCCTCCCAAGTGCTGGGATAAGGTGTATGCTGCCATTCCCAGCCGTATATCTTATATACATAAAATCATATCTAGGTTGCGTATGGTGGTGCACACCTGTGATCCCAGCACTTAGAAGCCTGAGGTGGGAGGATTGAGGATGTAAGGCCAGACTGTGCAGCATGATTCCCCCACCCCCATCTTGTTTTTAAAAAGACTTTATTCTTAATTATGTGTGTGTGTGTGTGTGTGTGTGTGTGTGTGTGTGTGTGTGTGTGTGTGTAGTGGAGGGAGGTAACATGTGGGTGTCGTACCTGAGGAGGCCCAGGGGAGTCCCCTGAGTTACAGGCATTGCTGTACCTGATGAGAGTGCTGGGAACTGAACTCACATCTCTGAAGGAGCTTTTAAGTGCTGGGCCATCACCTCAGCCCTGTTAAATTTATAAAAAGCACTTTAGCTATTCAACAGGACACTTGCTTAAAACATGAGTTTTTATCCCCAGCCTCATTTTAAAAAAATACACCAGTAAAACTTCAGTTAATCAGCAGTGTGTTAAAGCAGCTGGTAATAGTGAGTGATCACAACAGAAGAGAGATGAGGTTAGTGAGGGATGATACCAACAACTAGAGGGAAAGATCTCCTGGGGGTGAGTTAACTTTGTTTGAGGTGTTTTGGTTTTGCTCCCAGTGTTTGGAGAGAGGGTCTCCTGTCCTCCAGCCACCTCTGCCGCTGAGTCCAGGTGCTGGGATTGTAAGCGCATGCCATCATGCTTGGCTTGCTTTTCTGATACAAAATTGATTCTTTTAATTAATTAACTGTGCGTGCATGGGGAGGCCAGAGGACAACCTGTAGGAGTCTGTTGTCTCTCTCTCTCCTGTGTGGGTCCCAGGGATCGAACACAAGTTGTCAGGCTTGATGGCGAGTACCTTTACCTGCTGAGTCCCGTCAATAACCTTTTTTAAAAATTAAAATCTTTGAGATAGGACTCTCCCTGGAGCCCAGGCTGCCTCAAATTCGAGAGCTCAGATTGGCCTCAAATTGACAACAATCCTGCTTTAACCTCCCAAGTGCTGGAATTACAAGTGTGAGCCACACACCCAGTGTGAATTGACTTTTTTTATATGGGTTTATAAAGTCCTTCTAACTTACTCCAGTAATTGCTTATTTAATTATTATTTTCTCTCTCTCTCTCTCTCTCTCTCTCTCTCTCTCTCTCTCTCTCTCTCTCTGTGTGTGTGTGTGTGTGTGTGTGTGTGTGTGTGTGTGTGTGTGTGTGAGACTACCATCACTCCAGGTTAGGAAAGAATCAAACCAACCCAGTCTAGATCTAGTGTACCAGATCAAACTGCCAGTCTCCCTCAGAAGACCATGCATTTCTAGCAACATTGTTGTAAGCGTGAGTCATCACCACACACATAGAAGCAACTGCAGTTCCACCCTGTGCCCGGGATCCAACCCCGTGCCTTGCATATCCCAGGCCCGTGCTTTACTACTGAGCCATGTCCAGCCCATTAACTCCAGTCCTTTCAAGGCTTGATACAG
The DNA here is from genome assembly GCF_903995425.1 of Onychomys torridus. Classification (NCBI taxonomy): domain Eukaryota; kingdom Metazoa; phylum Chordata; class Mammalia; order Rodentia; family Cricetidae; genus Onychomys; species Onychomys torridus. The sequence goes on from NC_050451.1 coordinate 49,124,712, forward strand.
TTAAAGAACAACTTCATCTATAAAAGATCACAGTGTCCTTTCTTATTTGTGTGATCCACACTTACTTACTGAACAAATCTCTGATAAAAATATTTGGAAGAAAAATTGTGTATAGTTTGAATATAAACATAATTCCCCATCGCTATTCTGTGTGTTTACAACCCAGTATAATCCTTTTACACTGTGTTTATACTGTTTTGGGTGTTGCAAATCATCTAGGAATGATTAAAATCTGGGAGAAATGTGTATAGATTGTGTCTTAGGGATTTGAAATCAGCCCATGGCTGATGTGGAGGGAGCTGACCCAACTGTGAAGTACACTCACTGGTGTAGCCAATGACTGGCCAAGTTTTAAAAAATGCCATGTTTGGCTGCCAGGAAGAAATCATGGAAAGTTGGATGCAGTACATACACACACACACACACATACACACACATAATCCCAGCATTGGGAAGACCATAGGAGAGCAGGTGTAAAAACAACACAAAACTAGAACTAAGCCTGGGGAATAAGAATTACATTTTCAAAAGACATTTTTTTTTTTTCTGTTGCTTTTGGTTTAGGTTTTTGAGGCAACAACTCTGGAGCCCAGCTAACCTGGAACTCACTGTGTAGGCCGGGCTGGTCTCTAGCTGCTCCCTTCTGAGAGCTGGAATTACAGTTATATAGCACAGATTTCTCAATGATTAAAAGAAAAGAACTCCAGCATAGGACACAACTGCCTTTTGCCTTAAGAAGAAGTAGGAACTGTTTTTTAAATTTTCTTTTCTTCATGATTTTCTTTTTCATTTTGTGCAGGTGTGTGTGGATATATGTACATGATAGAAGGCACCCAAGGAGGCCAAAGGCATCATCTCAGGTCCTCTCAGAACTGGAGTTGTAGGCCTTGCTGAGCTTTGGGACATGGGTGCTGAGCATCGAACTCAGGTCCTCAGCAGGAGCAGTATACTCTCCTAACAACCTAGGCATGTCTCTAGCCTTTGAGGACCATTTTAAGGAAACTGCCCTCCCTCAAAAAAGACATGGCAGTGCCTTCCACCACAGAAACCCCTGCTGCTTCTCATACGGTTGATTCTGCAGTCCTATGTGGAAAACTTGCCAGGAGCATGTATATGGGCCAGGAGGATGGTCTGAAGAGGTAGTGAGGAGCTCCTGTGCCCTCTTTCTGCGTGGACCCTGTGGGTGGGTCCATACTTACTGACTTCTGCAAACTGGTGCTGGGCGTGGCTTCTGGCCTGAGTCTTCAGTCTTGGTGTTCCTCCCAACATACAGGGAGCAGGAACTTTGGGGTGCCCCGCAGGAAAGCATGAACTTAGCCTTGTAGAAGCCCTCTGGCTCCTCCCTGGGCCCTCCCCCCCTCCCCCCTCCCCGCCCCCAATTTCCCCCCATGCTGCAGCTAGGCAATCTACCAGCGCCACCCTTGCGTGCATCAACTGCTAAACATTTGCTACACAGATTTAAGCGTTCTTTATCTAAATAAGAAAATGTACCAGGCCCTTTCCAGTGTTTAGGGGCCAGTCATTTCAAAATTCAGTTGTGTAAACACAGGGACACTTCCATTTTATAGAGAAATGTACACCTCACTCAGAAGTACAAAAAAATTATGCACGCATTTCTTTACCCTAATTAGGAGCTGGTATCAATTGTAAGAACACCTTGGTGTTGATTCAGTGTTTGGGGTTGGTAGTTGTGTTTTTTGAGACAGGATCTCACTATGTAGCCCTGACTAGCCTGGAACTGACTGAGATATATGTACCTGCCTCGCACAGCACCTGGCACTGCTTCTGTGTTTGTTTGTGTGTTTATGATCAGTTGCTAGGTTTGAAACTGTTAGGAACTGCTGTCTGACCTGCTGTGAGGGCCCGGTTGATATCATCTAGGGAAGTTTCCTGGCTGCCCCCGAGCCTTTCCGAGTTGAACCGATTTATTCTATTTTGTGATGCTACTGTCTGTCCTCTACATCCTGGGGTGGGGGGGGCAGGGAGGGGGACAGGACTGGGACATGCCAAGCCATGCTCTAGGGGCCTGGGATAGAGGCCAGGGCTAGTCTTTAATTTTATTTTCCATCTGTCGTATTTGGGTTTCATTTTCCTCCCCATTCTTTTGTTTTGCTTTTTTGTAAGTTAGATTTTAAATGTGCTGTATCCTCAAAGAAACTTCTTTTCTAAAACATTGGAGCATGGTGGTACACACCTTAATCCTAGCACATGGGAAGCAGAGCCGGGAAGATCGAGATTCAAGGGTATCCTTGGCTATAGAGACTGTATTTGGGCAATGTAAGACCCTGCCTCAAGAACAAATAAGGACAAACATTGTATACATGTATGAGATTATCAAGGAATAATACAATAGAATAAATCAATTAAACAAATAAGCTAGGTGTGATGGCTTATATCTGTAATCTCAGCACTTGGGAAGCTGAAGCAGGCATGTTGTAAGGAGTTAAAATCAATGTGGACTACAAGATGAGTTCCAGGCCAACTCCAGTGGCAGTATAAGACTCTGCCCGCTGCCCCGCCCCCCAAAACCAGGCCTGAGGAGATGGCTACGTGGTTGAAGTGCCTGCTGAGAAAATATAAGGACTGGAGTTCAAATTCCCAGAGCCAGTGTAACCCTTGGGGGTGGTGGCATGTACATCTCTAACCCCAGTGCTCCTACAGGAAGATAGAAAGTGGACCAGGAGAGTCCCTGGAAAGTTAGGGGTAAGCTAGCCTGGCCTATGTAGCTGAGAAACCAAGAGGCCCTGTCACAAAACAAGGTGGAAGGTGAGAGTTGACATCCAGAGTTTCCTCTGACCTCTATCGGTGTGTGTGTGTGTGTGTGTGTGTGTGTGTGTGTGTGTGTGTGTGTGTGTGTGTGTGTGTGTGTGTGTGTGAGAGAGAGAGAGAGAGAGGGAGAGACAGAGAGAGAGAGAGACAGAGAGAGAGACAGAGACAGAGAGAGACAGAGAGAGAAGAGTTTTTTTAAAAATTGCAAGAACTTTCTGTTTTGGGCTTGTTTGACGGAGTATTTCATCCCTACTATATATGAGGTCCTTTGCTATACATAGTAGTCTAGCTTGCTCTTTACTGTTATGATAAAGACCATGACCAAAAGCAATTTGGGGAGGAAAGGGTTTATTTGGCTCACACAATCCTGAGCAGAGTGTTTTGTTGCTGTTTGTTTTTGTTTGCCTTTTTAGAGAACACAAGGTTGAATGGGCTGGGAAAGGGGTGAAATTGGGAGGAGATGGAAGAGGAAATGAATATGGTCAAAACACATTATATGATATGACATTCTCAAAGATCTACTCTAAACATGAGGAAAAGAGGAAGAACGAAGGAATCAGAACTTTAGTTGCCTCGCAGTGTCTGAGTTCACTGCTGTGCTAAGGAAATCAGAACTGATGCATCATGGTGTGGATTGGGCAAGAAAGCTGGTGCACCGGAAGAACCCAGTCCTCTGTCATCCTGACCAAGCTGCTACTTTACTGTTTGCAGCTGAACTGACTGTGGTGCAACTCTGTGGGTCAGTGTGACTCACTCCCAAGGTGGGAGTTGGAGGTGCCCAAATTGCTCCTGGTGGGAGGACAGGTTAGAGTGCCATCTAAACCTGAGATTCAGCTAGCTGAGGGCAGGAGGAGGGCCTGGGCAGCCAGGAGCTGCTCTGGGGTTTGAGCTGGAGAGGTGATCAGATTTGCATTTGAGAGCCTCCATTGGCCAGATGGTGAATGGGAATGTCTCTTGCCTAATTAGGTTGCCTTGTAGCTCAGAAGTAGGAGAAGACCACAGTAGTACTGGGGAAGTGAAGAGCTTGGAAGTCTAAAGAATTGTCTGGAGGCTGTGGGCAAGGGAGGAGTCCATGATGACCTTGATGCCTGGGTGACAGGGAGTAAATTCCCAGCCCGTGGGTGGAACCAGAGCCCTCAGCTTAGTCTTTATTAGGCCCCAGATCACAAGACTCTGTTGAGTGAGAGAGGGACCCAGGCTGAAGGTAAGGACTTCCTGGACCAGAGGTGGAGGGTGGGGCAGGAGAAGAATTCACAAGGATAGAAAAGAGAAGGGATAAGTAGAGACCCGGGAGTTTGGAGGAGCTCCTCGGTGCAAATGAAATTGAACACAGGCCCCAGTGGCTTGTGCCCTTGGTTTAAAGGCTGAGGCAGGAAGAGTGCTTGAGCCCAGGAATTGAAAACCAGCCTGGATACCACAGAGAAACTCCATTTCAAGAAAAAGCCTGGGGAGCGGTGGTGGCACACGCCTTTAATCCCAGCACTCGGAGGCAGAGCCAGGTGGATCTCTGTGAGTTTGAAGCCAGCCTGGGCTACCAAGTGAGTTCCAGGAAAGGCGCAAAACTACACAGAGAAACCCTGTCTCGGGGGGAAAAAAAAAGAAAAAAGGAAAAGACCAAATACCAACAAACTGGTTGGAAGGAATCATTGCAGTTAAGGGGCTCAGGGCCTGGTGGAGCTTGTGACCTTGATCAAAGAGCCTCCTTCAACAGAAGCTGGGGAGGGGCCAGGGTGTGAAGACTCTAGTAGTTGAGGGTTTTCTGAACCCAGGTGGTGCCCTCCACATTTTATAACTGAAAGTATCCTGTAAGTGCCCTGGATCAATTTGTAGTGATTTAGAAAATATTTCTAGCCCCGTGTGGCAGCATCTGAAAGCTCATTAACACTCAAGTGTCAGTGTTCACCCTTGCTAAAGGGTTTTGGTGCAAGTAACAACACACCAATGTCAGGAAGTTCAGTCCCTGAGGAGGCTGTGGCTCGGCTGAGGAGCTCTCACCCAGGATGCTGACGGTCCTCAGTTCCATCCCCAGCACCACAAAATAGTGAGGGACAATCCTTTGTTTTTTGATATTTTGTTTGTGTTCTGACAAATAAAGCTTGCCTGGAGATCAGAGGACAGAGTTAGCCACTAATTAACCATGGAAGCCAGGCAGTGGTGGCACACACCTTTAATCCCAGCTCTAGGGAGGCGGAGACTGGACTATAAAGCCAGTAGAGACAGGATCTCCCCCATTCAGTGTGAGGATTCATAGAACAAGAACACCCCCTGCCTAGTCTAAGGATTCCTAGAAACAGGAACTCACCCCATTCAGTATGAGGATTCCTGGAGACAGGATCTCCCCGATTGGGTCTGAGATTTCACAGAAGTAAGAAGTCTCTAGTGGCCAGCTGCCCTGCTTCTCTGATCTTTCAGCCTTCACCCTGAATATCTGACTCCGGGTTTTTGTTATTAAGACTAATTAGGATCAGGATTAGGATCGGGCTTCATTCCTTCATTTAAGATTATGACGTAATCTCCTGGTATCGTGAGACTTCATCTCCCTGGTCTGTTTTCCTACAATATGTTCATATATTGATTGGCCATTTGGGAGACATGTCCATTCAAAATTTTTGCCTAGTTTTTGTTTTGTTTGATATTTTTTGTTTTTGAATGGTGTCAGTTAAAAAAATAATATACTCTGGATATTAACCCAGCTCCTCATCTTCCCCTTAAAAGTGAGGGGATTTATTCAAAGGTGCTTGTTGTTTGTGTCATGTTTTGATTTTTTTTTTCAGTTAGATAAATTGAAATATGAGAAGCTGTAGAAGCACATTTCTTTGCAAAGTGTGTGTATGTATGTCTGTCTGTATGTATGTCTGTCTGTATATATGTATGTACTGGCTGTGGGCATGCTAGGCAAAGCACTCTGCTGCTATGTGCCATACCCTTCCTTCTATAGAGTCCTGCATCACTGGTGGTGCACTTAACTTCTATAATCCAGACGTTCAGGAAGCTGAGGTGAGAAGATCAGGCATTCAAGGCCAGCTTGAACTACCTAGCAAGACCCGCTAAAACACAAAGTTAAATTTAGTAAAATTCTCTGGAATCATTTTTATTACATGTATTTATTTTGGATGCATATGCCACAGTGTGCATGTGAAGGCCAGAGGACAAAATGTAGGAACTGGTTCTCTCTTTCCACCTTGTGGGTCCTGGGATTCCAACTAAGGTCATTAGGCTTGGTCACAAGTGCCTCTACCCATTTTACAGGCCCTTGAAATCAGGGTGTGTGTGTGTGTGTGTGTGTGTGTGTGTGTGTGTGTGTGTAGTTCAAAATTCTATTTCGAATGTTTTGGAAAGAATGGCTTTACATATTGATAGTTTGCTTTAGGACAGGCCACTTAGTTGGGTTCAATTAAGAGAATAAAGTAATGCAATCAGAGGCGGGGGGAGGTTTGTGCAGCTAATCTGGCCTCATCCTGTGCTAACCACTGTTGGAATGAGTTTTTCTGGTGACCAGGCTTTTGGGTCAGAAAGCCAGCATCGGATCCCACTCCACCGTTGAGACCAGCTCACCAAGCACATTACTTATCTCAGAGTCTTCCAATCACCAGTAAAGGGAGAATTGAATTGGTAATCTCTGACTCAGAGCTGGAACACTGACCTGGTACAGTGTGTGAGTAACTGTTGTGATCAATTAGGGGGCATCTCACAAGGGCATGAGCAGTGAGCTCTTCAGTCACTTACTTGACCAGACCTACCAGTGGCCCATTCTGGACAAGCCACCCTATCTACAGAGTGGCTTAGAGCTCTGTAGGATGCTCAGATATAAAATGTATACACTCATGTCATTAGGGACGGTACCTTTACTGAATCTTTTCCATTGATTCTGTGGTCCAAAACCTGAGTCACCACGTAATTGCCCGTGGATTACCTAAAAATTTATTACCTTGAGGCTCCTCCCAGTGTTTTATTAGAATGAAGGGCAAAAAGAAAGGCAGTGTCCAGTGCTCAGGAGTGTGAGTCTCACATGTGTGGGCAGGTTCTGGTACGTGTGGGATGCCTTTTGGCAGGATATTGGGGTGCATGCCTGCAGTCTCAATATGCTAGAGATTATGAGTTTGAGACCAGCCTGGGTTGGAAAATGCTTGCCCAGCATGGCCTCCACTCCCCCAACCCCTGAAAATCCTTTTGGTTTGATCTTTATTATCATTATTATTCAGGGTATATCTGCTTTGTTTCTTTGTCTTTTTTTTTTTTTTTTCAATTTTATTTTCATATAGTGAGTGACGTAGCATTTGTGTGGAGGTAAGAGGAGAATTTGTGGGACTCTACCATATGAGTCCCAGGGATCAAACTCAGGTAGTCAGTCCTTGTAGTAGGTGACTTTATCCAGTGAGTCATCTTGCCAACCCCCTTTGCTATTTTGAGACTGTTATGTCCAGATCACGGGGACCCCCAAAAGACTACCACGGAGACTGAGTCCTGCATGTAAAAGCAAAGAGCCTTTATTTTAAGCTCCAGAGCTTGGTCCCTCTGTCTGTCTGAAATGCGGTGAGAGCACAGAGCCCTAAGCTCAGGTGGGGCAGAGTTTTTATCATAGCAGAAGTTGGGATGAGGGGATTTCCAGATTTCAGGACTCTGATGGGCTGACAATTGTCTAGGGGTATCTGTAAAACAAACAAACAAAAAAAAATAGGTATGTGTTAGACGCAGGGACATCTGGTCACCTTATCTAATGGTTGGAATATTTGGGATGTCAGGTACTTCCTCATCCCTGGATGGATCCCTGTGTGGTATCAGCTTAAAGTTTTTCTTGTATCCGGGTATTGCCTGCCAGTAAGCCTGTCACAGAATTTGTGTCTAGGTTCCTAAGCCTGTCATGGCTGCTGTATGGCCAAGCTATTTTGGGGCCCCTTCACAAAACAAAGTCCCATTGTATGGCCCAGATGGCCTCGAGGTTGCCCTCCTGTTTCCATCTCCCAAGCCCTGGGATTATAGCATGCCCCACCGTGCCCACCCTGCTGGGGTTACAGCATGCCTTGCTATGCCCAGCCGCTCCTACGTTTTCTTCATACCATTTTTCAAAAGTTGTTTTGAATGAAGAGTCAAAGCTAGACATGATGGTTCACACCTGTAATCCCAGACCTTGGAACAGTGAGACAGGAAACTGCCAAAAATTAAAAGCTAGCCCAGGCTACAGAGTGAAGCCCTGTGTAAAAAAGGAACTATGAAACCCGATCTCAGTGGCTTAGCCCCTGAAGAGGGCACAGTAACTGGGCTGAAAGGAAAGCTGGTTAAGGCTGCAGTGACCCCAGCTTGGTCAGCTGTAGAGGTCATGTGTCCTGTACCATCATCCCTTTCTCTGTGTGCCGTATACTGCATACCAAGGGATTATGGCATTGGCTGTACTTAATTGTAAAACAGAATGAATCCATTTACTTATCAGTAGGCACATCCTTGCTGGTAGTGTTTTGCTGGCCACTAAGACTGGATAGTTGAATGCTGTCCTTAGCCCTGCTGTGAGATAGTGTGGATTCCACAGAGTCCGAGGAATCCAGAAATTGTACTCCTTTTCAGAGAAAGGATTAGGAAGAGCCCATAACTGCCAGAAGCTTGCTGCCCCCAGGCTGAGATTATATGAGCTCCAGCAGCCACTCTCCAGCTGGTATTTCATGGCTTATCGTTGCCTGCAATCAAGAGATTTAACAGGAACAGAGTGTCCTGTCTCTGTCTCAGGAAAACACGATAGAGAATTTAACCTAATTATTATTGTTTTCATAAGGTACAGGGTCTTGCTGTTTATGTAGCCCAGACTGGCTTTGGACTCTCACTCCTCCTGCCTCAGCCTCCCAGGAGCTGGTTACAAGAATGCACCACCATGTTCACCCCGTCAATGAACACTTTTGGGCATTCTCAGAGCTTTCCATCTTCTAGCAGTGAAAGCAGTCTCCGACTTATGGCTTGTGTTTCTTCCAGTCTTTGTAAAGTAGAATCAGAAAGGAAAACCTCAGAAGACCCTGTGTCTGATTCCCAAGTTTCAGAAAGTGGAGAACCCACAGCAGGTGTGTGAAGGACAGAGGACAGCTTGAGGAGTCCATTCTCTCTCCACCCTACCGGTTCCAGGGACTGAGTTCAGGTGGTCTGGTTTGGCAGCAAGCATTTTTATCTGCCAATCCATCTTGCCACCACCTTCCTGTTTTTAAAAATTGCATTTACTCTTCTGTGTGTGCCCACGCATATACCCACCCGCATGCCACAGTTTGCATGGAAGTCCGTGGACAGCCTATGAGCGTTTTCTTTCACTATATGAGTCCTGAAAATCAAACTCGGGCTTGATGGAATGCTGGACCACCTCTCCAACTAAGACAGCACATTTTAACAACAGTCCTATGTTTGCTTCTGCATCAGTCTGAGTTCTAGTTGGTGTCTGTGGAGAGTGTCTGGGAGCAAGTTTGGGAGGAAGTGGAATATGAAGGGAGGGAAATGGTGGGAACCTCCATTTAAGTCATGCATAACCAATGTCCTGTGGCATGATGTGTTCAAGTCCATATGACCCTGACAAACTACAGTAGCTTTGAAGGCACAGAGTGGCACTTCGCCTTCAAGGTTGTTCTTCAGAGAGCACTTGGTTCTCAACTCCTTTAGTGTTTTTATTTTGAAATAGGGCCCCATTAGGTTGACCTGGTTGGTCTTGAACTTCCAACCCTCTTGCCTCTGTCTCCTTACTGCTGGGATTAAAGGATTGTTTTAGTTACTGTTCTGTTTTGTGATCAAGGCAATTTGCAGAAAGAAGAATTTATTTGGGCTGACAGTTCCAGAGGGAAAAGAACCCATAATGAGAGGCAGGCATGGCAGCAAACAGCGGGCGCGGAGGCTGGAGCGTGTTTCATGTGTCCAACACAAACATGAAACAGAGAGAGTGA